>NW_007732005.1:138794-143370 GCF_000696425.1 Galeopterus variegatus
AAGGAGGTTCTCTTCTCATGAATGGACCCCTCATATCCACTGGAAACACTGGACCTCTGATTGCAGGAAAAGGTGGAGGAACAAAGCCAGGGCCAGGTGCTTCACTTTCAGCAGGTCTAGATGAATTAGGCACATTTACATGACCAAGGTCTTCTTTGGTATCATTTCCACTGGATTCCATTTGTGAAGACTTCGGCCCACCCAATTTATCCACAGAAGGCATATTAAAACTTCTAAGTTCTGCTGGTCCAGACCATCTACCAGGAGTAGAATAAAATCTGTCTTGCCTTTGTGGAAGAAGAGCTGGATCAGAACATGGTTGGCATGGTGGAGGGTTCGTCAACCTCAAGTGCTGTTCCCATGGAGGTGACAGGAATCCAGAAGGTGCTCTAGGAGAATCAGGTAACCTATCACAGCCGGATTCTCCTCTTTCATTGGTCATCTGATGGTCCAGAGTATTCTCTGGGCCTCTTGAGCCTCTTCCTCCTCCTCGCCCTGGAGTCAAAGGTGCGAGTCTGAGTGGAGGGAGAAAAGGTCTCATTTCGGATGAAGGTTGACCCAGTGGTGAGGGACCATATGGGGAATGCTCTCCGCCAAATGCTGTATTTGGAACATGAAGTGCATAAGGATCTTTTTTGAAATGTTCAAATGTAAACTCTTTTTCAGCTAATTTTTGCCTCTTGGAAACATTTACTTTCCTTAAATACCTGAGGTGTCTTTCAGCAGTCTCAGCTGCCACCCAATTATCATGCACTTTTCTCTCATAGGAAGTCATCTGCCCTTGGTAAAAACGAATGCTTCTCTCCAATTCTTCTTCCACAACTTTGGCTCGCCTTCTATAGGTCTCCAGTTCTTCAGCTGCGTGGCTGATCTTGTCTTCCACTTTGGAAAGTTTCTCCTCCTCTAACCGGTCTTTTTCCTCTACTATTAATTTCCTGTGGAGTTTCACTCCATTTTCTTGATACAGTTCAGTCATTACTTTAAGTTTCTGCTGAAGCTTCTGATTTTCACTTTCCAACTGTGTGTTTTCTGACTGTAAAGATGCTTGTTCGGTCTGGAGATTTGTAATACACTCTATAAGCTCCGGCCCTGCGGGCAGCCGGGGAGCACTGGCGCCCACCGGCCTCAGGCGTCCCCCACGCGCACCCTGGTAACCAGGCACTCTATAAGCTCTTCCTTTGTTTCATCTTCTTCAGACAACTGAGTGTAAATTTGGTTTCTTTCTTCTTCTAGAGTTTTTAAAGAAGCCTTTAACTGAGCAGCGTGAATCGGTTTCTTCAAAGCTCCTTTTGGCTGATCATCTAAGTGAGCACCATTTTGGGATTCACTCTTCTGGCTCGGTAGCTGTAATCTGTCCTTTTTTTTTTTTTTAATTTATTTTTTATTTTATTTTGTCAGTATACAATGTGTCTGATTACTGTGGCCCATCACCGAAACCTCCTTCCCTCCTCCCTCTCCCCCTCCCACCCAACAATGTCCTTTCTGTTCGCTCGGGTTATCAATTTCAATGCATTGTAATTGTTATGTCTTCTTCCCCCAAGTCAGGCACAGAAAGAGAAATATCACGTCCTCACTTATTGGAGGGAGCTAAAAATAAATACATAGATACACACACACACACACACACACAAAACCGTGGAGGGGGATGAAACAAAATCTTCTATAGACACTTTGCCGCCACACTGCTAGTAATGGGGTAAGAATAATCCTGTGTGGCGGACCCCACGGCTCACTTGGGAGAGTGTGGCACTGGGAGCGCTGCGGGGCTCCTGCTTTGGGTTCGGATCCTATATAGGGATGGCCTGTTGAGCGCTGTGCGATCGACACCAAGCCAAGGGTCGCAATCCCCTTACCTGTCACAAGAAAGAGGGGAAAAAAAAAAGAAAAACCCTGAGAAGAAACCCTCCCAGATAGAGACGCTCCAGTAGCAGCACGGCTTGAGTAAATTATATATATATATATTTTTTGTTTGTTTTGTTGTTGTTGTTGTGACCAGTAAGGGGATCTTAACCCTTGCCTTGGTGTCGCCTGCAGCGCTCTCAGCCCGTGAGCGCACCGGCCAAACCAGTAGCGGGAGTGCAGCTGCTGCTCCCAGCGCCGCGCTCTACCGAGTGAGCCATGGTCGGCCCTATATATATATATATCTTTTTTCTAATACCTGCTTCTTTCTAACCTTTAGAGGCCAAGCACGTTTAGAAATCTACTCGAAGTTAATTCCATTTTATATTCTGAGGGCAGCCCTTTTAGTATATAACATGACTTAAAATATTAAATCTGCAGTATCAATTTTAACTCTGGCTCCTATCTCATCTTGATATCCCACTGAATGACCTGCAGGGCTGGAGTGTAGCCTTTATCTCACTCTTCCTGTTGGCATTTGCACTCCTCATCCTCTGCTCCTTATGTCTGTTTCACCCACTTGACCTCTGGATGTGCCCCTAATGTTTGCTGTTGGAACCTCTGCTTGCTTGCCCAGCCCTGTGATTTTGCATGGTATCCAATCGCCATTCTGTCCTGTCATTCTGCCTTTGCAGTTGTAACATTTGTTTAGCTCCAAAATTTTGAAAGATGTTTTAATTTAACAAACAGAAATTATCATGAACAAAGATACTGAGTAAAGGGAGAAATCACTAAGTATATTTAAAGTCAATAGTCACATATTTTTAATGTCGACTGGTATTTATTCTCACTGCTGGCTAGGTGTGTTTATCCTACCAAGATGTACCTGGAGTATTTTAGCATTTCCACAGTGTTGGAACATGCTCTGGTAAGTTTCCTGGTTATGAGAAATGAGTTTTCAGTGAAACACCAAATAGCAGAATAACAGCTTTTCTGAATATCAGAAAAATCTACCATAGGTTACTACAATAGTCTTCTATTAATTTTAAATGAGACAATAGTGAAACACTCTTTCTACATTGTCAAGTGATTTACTATGTAAACTACTACTTGGTTATAGGACATAATGCAAAGTACTCACGAATTTTAAAGTAGCAATGTTGAATTGTTGATTTTTGTATTTAAAATATTGTTATTGCTATGCCTCGTGGCTCTATAAATAAGAGCTATGGGACTGGCCAGTACGTCACTTGGGAGAGCATGGTGCTGATAACACCTAGGCCAGGATTCAGATCCCTGTACTGTCCAGCTAACATATAAATAAATAAATAAGTGGTATGAATAAAAACAACATATTTTCTCATGATACATGATAAGGAACATCCAAAGATGATCGTGAAAGAACAGATATTTCACTCAGGAACAACTGGTTGAGATTAAACTCTATTTTTTTTAAAATTTGATTTTATTTAAATTATCAAACTTGAGGTTTGCCATATCATAATACGAAGGAAATATAATCAGTGCTTTAAAATATAGAACATCTGTGCCTTTAATTTATAATTGTGTTATTTTATGTCAAATGTGAACAATTTTTCCTTTGAGCTATACAAAAGAATTCAAAATTAATTAACATAAATTCCCCAGGAAAAAACAAAATAACCCTTATCTCATTTTGTAAAACCTACCCCATCATTCTTAAAATGGGGTACCATGGCATGTCTTCCTTCTTACATGACTGTCTGGGAGGGTCAAATTGGGATGTCTCTGTGGTCAGAAAAACAATTAGTAGCGTTCCTTGAGTTTGGTTAGCTATTCAATCTTCTTCTCTGCCTGTTCTGCATTCTCCTTTTCTATTGCTATCATTCATTATCTTGAGTTGACTGAAATACATGCTTTTTTGTGCTATATGAAAATCTCCTCCCATTCCATTGTTGAAAAATGCCTTTTTAGTTCCCAAATTCATACACACACATGAGATATGTGTGTATATATGTGTATATAGTATACATACATATATTTTTTTCTTTTCTCCAGAGTAATTTTGAACACTTTACTGTGATTTAAATAATTTAGGAACTTAATTTTTGTCTGAGATGTAATTCTAGCGATTGTTTCATCATGTCCTGGTTTCAATAAATAGCATAATCTAACAAGAAGTTTCAGGTGGTCAAGGCTGCATCAGTACACGAAGGGGGATATTCAGTATTATTAAATGGGCTTTCTCCTTAAGAGATGGACGTTCATGGCCATCAGACAATTCATTCCATTTTTAGGGTAACAGAGAAGCAGTGTAAGCAGGTAGTGGATCTATGTTAATTAGATTGGCATCCCGTTCAAAAATTGAGCTAGGGATGCTGAGCCTGTACTTTCATTTCTGTTTTCTCCATTAGGAAAACCAATTTTGAACAATAATTATTTTGAGTGAATATGAAATTTTAAATAAATTAAACATTTCCTTTAGAATAAATAGTTCAATGCATTTTATGGTGATATGTAAATCTATTGAAACCATGGTTTATACTGTATTCAATTTATGCTTGTTGTTTTTTGGATAGTGAGCATCTTTAGGCAGGCAAATTTTAAAAGTAACCAAGTGGCAGCTGTTGCTTGGGAAATGTTAGAAAAAATCTAAATAAACACACTTCCTACTCAAAAGAAAACCGAGGAAAAGAAAATTACATTTCTTTAATAGAATATAATAAAAGTTAGAAGTCACCTTTCCTTCTAGGAAAAA
>NW_007732006.1:0-365 GCF_000696425.1 Galeopterus variegatus
TTTTTACTTAGTAAGTGAGATAAGAAAGTCAGGGGATGGGAAGCAAGAGTAGAGAGAGAGGAAAACCTGTCCTTTTTAAAAAAATCTTCCCTGCCCCCATAGCCCAGGCTGCTATAGGTCCCCAAATGGCTTTAGTCCTGCTCATTCTAACAATTCCCCACTGTCAATAGTTCCTTCCACTTTTATGGAGTGGGCCGCCGACTCATCTGACTGCTTCAAGCTGTTTTTAGGGCGCAGTAGGGGTTAATGTGGGATAGAACTATTGACATGATGGGGGACATATAGCTCTTGTCCCCCCCGCTGAAGTGGCGCAGAGGATCAAGAGCATTTGTTTATCTATTGTCTTAACAGTTGATTCACAACAG
>NW_007732006.1:3936-20052 GCF_000696425.1 Galeopterus variegatus
TTTTTTTCCTTCCAAATAGCTTTGCTGCTGAATGTTCACTTTTCAGATGGTTTTGTAATGAACTAGAGTGGGATGGGTAACTGGAAAGCAGATAGAACAATTGTGATTTATAGTCTCTAGAATCCAGGATCATATGTCTTATGATATACTAACAAGCCTATTTAAATACATAAAGTAAGAGCTGATACAAAACTTTTACAAAGGCTATTTATCATACTTGTGAATAGATATTAGAAACACATTCAAGTCCCCAAAATAGCATAGAAACTCTGAACCATAGGTTGTAATTCCATCCATATATTTTCCCCAGGTAAATACATTTTGCAACAAGTGGACTTCAGAGGGCAGAAAATCCTTGACTTAGGTAGGGCCACCACATCAAACATAAATTATTCAGAGTCTGTGTTATACAAGAGTGCTTGGTCAAGGGGTAGACAGCGCTGAATTCCAGCCCATGGTTTATATCCTAAAAATGGGAGTGTTGATGGGCTTAGTTTACCCAGAGGATATGCCAGTTTCTAATGCCTGTTTAAGACCTTTGGAGACTAACAGTGATTCTGGATTTAGAGCCTAGTTTAGACAAGTTTTATTTTATAGATTATAGTATGTACCAATGTCTTCACTGTTACGGTACTCTTTCAACCATGTGTATATTTACATGTATAAGTTCATATATTTTGATAACTTAACTTTTTCCTTGAGATTTTGAAACTTTTGTATTGAAATTTTGTTCTGAAGTTTTATATAACAATTGCTTAAGTTCTTCCTAACAAATATCCAGTATGGGAAATTATGGCCTGAGACTCTGGATGATCAAGTGGATGTTTGTTTTCTGGAATAAGTTTTATTATTGCCACCCACATTTTAGTTACAATCAAATTAGACTTTTAATTAAAATTAGATTTAAAACTCAGTTTCTTCTGTGTATAAGTAATGGTAAGAACACAGTAATGGTAATAACACTGGGAATTAGGGATGATGGCTCAGTACTGACGTTGGGGTGTGTGACATTGGTAAAATTGCTTAGTTAGCTGGACATCAAGTTGTTGTTTTTTTAAATCTGCGTAATGGGAAAATTTTACTAAAGAACAAGAGTTTAAAAAACAAAACAGAGAATTACAACAAACACTTTTTTGTTCCTGTGCTAAGAAATTCTGAGAATTAACATAATTTCCTGTTCCTGTGCTAATCGATTCTGGAACACAGCATTCTTTCCTGACTTTGTGCTAAACAATACTGGGACTAGACAAAATATGTTAGATATTTTCTCCAGGAACTATATGTTCTAGGAAGATAAGACTGTAAACCAACTAAAGTAATTTGCTTATCAAGACAAACAGCTTACTCCACAATACACAGTTTCCTGTGCCTAAAATACAAAGCCGTTATATCATAAACTCTGCCCAATCCCAACTAATTCTCTGGCTTCCAAGACCCACCTTAAAATCGCTCAGATTGGTTCTATGACCCTGTAAATATCCTCTCCTGATATACCCTTTCTGAGACTATTAAGATTCTGTCAAGGTGGTGCAGTATGCTCCCTTATTGAAGCAAGCCTAATAAACTCAGCTTCATTAGTTCAATAGATTTTTCTGATGATTTTCAGGGGAAATTGATGGTGGATGATTGACAAAACAGACCAGGAGAACTAATAATAGTCTCTCACATTCGGTAAAAGATCTTTGCAATATTATTGCTTAATTTAGTTTATTTTTTTCTCCTTAAGGTCTTTGCATAAAACATAAACATCAAATTGTAAATATTCATATATTCATGCTAGAGTGTTTCTTAGAAGTATTGACTCCTCCTAGTCTCTGAATACTATTTAAGATAATTTTAAAAAATATTATAATGTACTTGTATCATAATATTTTCCAGAAGTATTATCTAAATAGGAATTTTGAGAGTTTTCCATAATTTAAAATATGGGTTAGTAAAGGTATGAAGGGTTTTAGAGCTCAGTTCCCACATGAATACTGATTTCACAAAACTTCATAAAAATGTAAGCGGTTTTAGTGGGCATGAGTTTCTTTGTTTAACTGATTTTTTCCTAAAGTAGAATGCAAATTAAGTTTACCACCTTTATTATACAGATTAAAAATGTAATTGCTAAATTTCATCTGATAAATCTGAAAAAGATTATTTGCTATTGGTAAAAGCAAAACAGACTTAATAGCAATATATCATACGAAATAGAGCAGCAATTACCAGGCTTACTTTTAGACTATGGAAAGCAGGAATAAATTGGAAATGCAATCATTCTCTTCCACATTCACTGTGATGGTCTACTTACACTGCTGCTAAAATATCAAATGCTAACAATTTGATGTGAGCTGTTTGGACTGACCAGAGGACTTGGATTGATTGTGAGCAGTAAAAACTGACCCTGGCTTAGTACTGAGAAAAATGTGAAATTTAACCTTCCAATTAGGTAGGAACAAAATAATGACTAATATGGAGAGAAAGAAACAGACGAGTCTTGTACAAATTTTTCCTGTTTGATGCTGATGACTTTTGCTGTCCGTTCGGTAGGAAGAAGCAGCTACGTGAATGAGTGAACCAGAGACATTTTTAAAGGAAAGAGGTATGTATAACTGCTTGATAGTTTAGTGGGTGCTATACAGATGCTCTGCATTTTAGAGTTGAAGAATTACTGATTGAGTTACAGTGCTTTGGGATGTGAAAATGCACTTTCCTGTAAACATGGCTATTTTAAGAGATATAAATATTTTGTCTTAAGAGAAACAGGGAAGTCAGAAAAAAATGATTCCATATTGCTTTCATCTGGGTTACTGGCATCAAGATCTTGTGAGATATGGGCACAACTTCAGGCCAAGACAGCTTTTCCTACTGTCATTTCCTTTGAACACTAAGGGATACAGCTTGGAGTGCTGCTGTGATTAGTTGCAGAGGGATATGATTTGCCATATTCTTTTGAACTGGTGAAATCGGTGCCTTCAATTTTAGTAAGGAGGGAAAACACGAAAATGAAATAGTTTAATTTTTCATTCAAATGAGGGTCAAGAGAAGTCTGAAGACAGATATTTGACCAAATTGATTTGGCGATTCATAATTTATTGTTGTTCCTGCTTCATATGGTCAATTAATTTTGACTATTTATACTCTTTTCAAACACTGTCTTATCCAAATAACACTGATGAAAGTTACAAAAATCTGGCTTCTAGAGTCAAACAGAACCCAGGGTAAGGTCATGAAAGCTGTGTTCATTTGCTCTGATACGCTCACACTATTCCTCTGTGTATGAGAGAATGATCATATTTAATTTATCAACATGGTGCATACACAAAATATAATCCCTGCCTTTGCAAATGATTTGTTAGTTATAGAACTTTTTTTAAAAAAGCCAAAAATAAACATGCTTTTAAACACTTTTATTAACAAGCTACCCATTTGCTACTGGATGCCAGACTAGAGAATTAAGCTATCTAAATACATCAAGTGTTCACATCTCACTGTTGTTACTAGTACAGATTTTTAAATGGCTTATACACCTATCTGTGACACTAAGGGAATACACCTAATGTTGCGGAGCAGCCACATTAAAATTCCAGCAGTTCAAAAGAACATAGTCGTATAACTTCGTATAATGTATGCTATACGAAGTTATTACGCCAATAGGCTTTTTCATCTGGGATTTAAAATTCTAAAAGACAGAGATAAACTGGGGAAAGAGAGAATTGCTTTTAAAATTAGAATATATGACAAAAGTCACAAAACAGGAAGAGACTATAGGCCTGACAGGGGGGGGGGGGGGGGAAGCCCAGGAGAAAGGAGTTCTATATTTTTGTCCCCGTTCTGTTGGTAACTGACCATGTTGACCATGTGACCTTGAGCTTCTCCTTTTCTATTTCAAAAAAGAATTAGATCACTTCTATAGGCCCTTTCAGTTTTATATATAAAGCTCAAATCTCTGCAAACAAACGTGTTTACTACCAGTATTCATGGGTGTACTAATATGTTTCTTCATCCTGATAAGACGACTTTCCTCTACTGATTTTGGAGATTGGCACATTTCTGCTAGAACCACAGGAACAGTTATTTTTTAAAAGGCTATCTGTGGTAGTCTGTAAGTACAAAATGTGAATATGACAAAAAAATGGGACATGTATATAAATATATAGAGTTGATCCTCATTACTGCTGATTCTGTATTTGCAAATGCGCCTACTAGCTAAAATTTGTTTGTAACCACAAAATCATGGCACCAGATATGCACAAAGCGGTGAAACCTTGAGTCTCCTGACCCACATGTTCCCTGCTGAAGTTAAACACGGTGATGTTCTGCCTTCTTATTTCACCTCTCACGCTGTAAACAAGTGTCCTGTTCATCATCTATTTAGTGCTACATTTCTGTCATTTTTGTGCTTTTGTTGGTGATTTCACTATGTAAAATGACCCCAAAGATATCCATACTCCGGTGTTCATCACAGCTCTATTTACAATAGCCAAAAGTTGGAACCAACCTAAATGCCCATTGACTAGATAAGGAAAATGTAGTATATATACACGATGGAATACTACTCTGCCATAAAAAGGAATGAAATTCTGCCATTCACAGTAACATCAATGAACTTAGAGATAAAATTATGTTAAGTGAAATAAGCCAGGCACAGAAACAAAACAAAACACTGCATGTCCTCACTCATAGTGGGAGCTTAAAAAATAAACAAATAAATAAAAAAAGAAAGAAACATACAATAATCACAATAATTTGTTGAACTTTCAAAAGGAGAGAACAAAATGGAGGCCACCAGAGGTGGGAAAGGGGAGGGGGAGTTAACAAGAAATTGGTAAAGGGCCACAAAAAATGATTACATTGCACATTGTTGAATATATTAATTATACTGATTTGAGCACCACATATTGCACACGGATATTGATATTCAGTGCTATACCCCACAGATATATGCAATCAATTATGTTTTAATAAATAAAAATAAAAGAAAATGAACCCAAAACCTAGCGCTGAAGTGCTGTCTAGTGTTCCTCAGCTCAAGAAGGTTGTGATATGCCTTACAGAGAAAATACTTGTGTCAGATAAACTTCATTCAGGCATGAGTTATAGTGCTGTTGGTCATTTGATCAATGTTAGTAAATCAACAATATATCTTAAATATGGCATTTTAAAATAAAACCCCACATGAAACAAAGTTATGTATTGATCAGTTGAAGATGTTGGGACCAGAGGCTCCCAGGAACCTAACCCTGTATTTTCCTGAGGAGCAATAGTTCAGTATTCACTAACTTATTTTTTTTTCATAGTGACTTTATAGGACATAACTGTCATAAACAACAAGAATTGATTCTATATAGAGAGAAGGTTATAGGCACCAAGTTAGTTGTGTGTGTGTGTTTCTCTAAAGGAGTTTCCTAATTTATTGAGAACTTTCTTCCAGGTCTATGGGGTATTATAAAACGAAGTCAGGATATTTCATGTATAGTATCTATACATACATACATCTATGTTACAACATCTAAATAGGACTTGATATCTATCCCCAGCCTCATACGGAATTCATATTGTCACTTATTTTCAGCATGTGGAATATGTAATGTATGCAGACTTATAAGGCATGATATGCAATTGTAGGTAATGTTCTTCATTATGTATGAATGAATGCTAAATGGCATTAAAAGCATAATGTAATGTGGAACATGTTAATTGACACTGAATAATGTATAGCTGACAATCTAGGAACAATTTTCTTGATTTTACGTGATAGAAAAAATTTCCTTGAGAGCTTCCATATCAGCACTAGAAGAGTATGCACACCTGTTTACACCTTTGACATATATTTATATCAGTGAACTGGGATTAGATATGATACCTAATTTCCTAATGAGTTATTGTCTAAGATTCCTAAAGTTTAGGAGGTTTGCATAATTATTAAAGTCATAATTTAAATATCATGAAGCTTTACTAATCATAGCAAAATTTGAGATCAGGATTTGGAATTTGTAATCTGAACATCCTTCTACATGTTCCCTAACCTATAAATAACATAAGCTGTCTACCATAGTGGATAATTTGGGGAGAAAATCAGCCTGGAACCTGCTGGAGGTAGCTATTGGGATGGAAAGTGCTATTAGTGTTATTGAATGGTTTGAGATTTGTTAATTTTTCATCTGTATGTTCCTGTGACAGCTGTTCCATGGAAAAGAGAGGATGTAAGAGGAGTGAGGGAATGAGCAGAGAAAGCACAATCATTAAGGAAACTCGAGGGATTCAGTAAGTCCCAGACCTAAACTGAATTTGCACTTTCAGATTCATCAAGTAAATTTAAGCATCCCTGTCCCAAGATATTTTCATGAAAACCACAGTGGAAATAAATATTTTTTATTTTGTTTTACCATTGCACATACTGATTATTAATGAACTCTTGAAAACTTATACATACAATATCCCTTTGCCATGTGAACGGCGTAATAACTGCCTGCGTAGAGGTTCTTTTGAATCTGCCACTGTCCTCTGTTCAAATGAAAGGGCAACATTTGACCTTCACGAATCAGACAAGCATTGTTTAATTATCATTTCCACTTTCATTTTGTCTCATTCATTCTGTTATAATAATCAACGTGGCATATATATAACTTGACTATATCATGCCATGGTCATACACATCAAAATATCCATTCTTATTAAACATCTTAATAAACAATAATTATTCCATTAAATATTTTTATTTTGAATTCCTGCTGAAAAAAAAACAGCTTCTTTAAAAAATAATTCAATATTTCAATGGCAAATGCTGCATTCTGGCATATGCAGGGCCAGAACAAGGGGGAGGCAAGTGAGACCCCAAAATACCCTGTCAGAAATCACGATAAATAATATATAATGCAATACTTTTTAAAATCAAAATGTTACATGGCACAGGTCCAGCTGCCTGCCCCCTCTCAAAAATAACAACCCGAAAGTCAAATGTTGGTGAAAATGGAAGTCAGCTTTTACTCAGGAATGCTGATAACCTAAGGAGAGATGTTAAGCTAATCAATCTCGCCAGTAAACCTGAAGGTGAATGGCTAGATTAAAGCCATCTCAAATACTCAGATTTACTGAGTGGTTTTTAAAGAGGGGGTTGAGGGAATGGAATGTGGGAAATGAAAAGCAGGAGGGAAGGGGACGTGCGAGGGACTAGGTGCAAATTCTCGCCAAGGTCCATCTAGTTTCTGCTCCTTTCCTTGCTGTTATCTCAGAGTGTGGGTAGCACATGCAATTCTGAAGCTTCAGGCTGGCTGGAAAACAATTTTACATTTATGTAAATGATGTCATCTTGCTGCATAACCATGGTTCAAAACATCAAACCATGAGAAAAGCGGGAACTCAGAGAAATGCAGGCCAAGAAAAAAATTGTGTCCTTTTAAAATTTGCCTACAGCCCATGCAGTTTTAGGTCCCAACATGGCTACAGTCCTGCTCTCTCTAACAACAATTAATACAAAAATCCATGTTGAACAAAATATTTAAAATTTAAATAAAGACAAAATCAGTATGGATATTAATTCATTCAGCCATTCATTTCAAAAATATTTATTCCATGCTAACTAGGAGAAAAATAATTGTGTTCTGGGAATACAGCAGAGAACAAGTTGGCACGGTCCCTGTCATCAGATAGCATTACAGACCAAGGGGGATCTGAGAGGCTCCCCTCTCCTTTATTTTTTTATTTTTTATTTTTTTGTGGGTCTTCTTCTTTTTTTTTTTTCTTTTAAACGATCTTCAATTTTATTATAAAAAATACAGAAACAATAACACCAGGGCCCAGCCCGTGGCTCACTCGGGAGAGTGTGGTGCTGACAACACCAAGGCCATGGGTTCGGATCCCATATAGGGATGGCCGGTTAGCTCCCCTCCCCTTTAAAAAATACTATGTATTTAAGTAAAAGCCAGTTTCAGTGTTAGTCCCACTGGCAAGGTTCATGGCAAAAGCAAAAACCAAGAAAGAAGAAATAAGTAGGACTATCATGAATATTGTCTTTAATTACAAAAGAAAAAAGAAGGTAGGCAAAATTTTTCACAGAGCATACTTTTTAGTCATTACTGGGGAGAGATTACCTTACCTTCCAACTACTCATCCCAAATCACAGCCAGAAAAATTTTTCTGCAATTGGAAAACTTAGTGGAATCTGTCTGGTGTAAAAAAAAAAAAAGAATTAATGCTTCCCTTTCCCCAATTTCTACCTAGAAAACTAATACAGTTGGGATCCTTGTTACTAGAAGTGTGATCCTCAGACATCCAGTACAGAAATCACTTGGAGCTTGTAAGATGCAAAGTCTCATACCCAGCCCACACCTACTGAATCAGAATTTGCATTTTAACAAGATTCCCAGTAAGTCATCTGAACATTAAAGTTTGAGAAGCTACAGTTTAAAAATAATAAATATATTTCTAAGAAGAAAAATATTATTCACAATTTTAACTACCTAAATGGATTAGAAATTTATATTTTTCCACTTTTTGAATCCCTGACTATATATCTATATAGTCTTAGCCAGAGTTCAATACAATAAAATTGTATTTTTTCAAAATTACCATTTATTGATAATATTCCATAATATTTTTAATCACCATATTTATTGACTGCATGGCAGTTCCTCTAATTTGTATACGTGATAGACTTAGCCAGATATTTAAAACAGTGTATAAATCTTAATAGTAAAAGACTGATTATTTTAGATAGTGAGGCAATGTCCAATATAATGTATGAAGATTTTTATTGCTTTGCATTTATTGTCAGATATCAGATTATGTATCATTGAATATTTATAAATCTTAATAGTAAAAGACTGATTATTTTAGATAGTGAGGCAATGTCCAATATAATGTGTGCAGATTTTTATTGCTTTGCATTTATTGTCAGATATCAGATTATGTATCATTGAATATTAGCATGCTTGAGCTCTTGTTTGATTTTACCAAATTTATTTACAAAAGCCTTTTTCCAGTGTGCTGTTACCACCAGCATTATGTGACAGTTTACTATGATATCTTTGCATTACATTTTAAAAAGATAGTTCATTATGTTAATTTGATCATTTTGAAATGCTTTAATTTTTCTCAACTAAAATACATTTGCATTTTCTATGTAGCTAATTTCAATTTGAAATGTAGATCAATTTTTTAAAGAACATTTTAACTAAAAACAATCTAGAGATTGATATCTTAGAATACAGATTAAGCATTTAATATTGAAACATCAAAAACATGGATTTTAATGAAAACTATCACTAATTAGGTAGTTCCTCTCCATTTTTCATCATTAGCACAAACTACTAGGTCTTAAGTAAGAAATGCATCAACCCTGTAGCACATATGATGGGCCAATAAATAGCTGTACATAGAGCTCTAAGGGAAAACTATCATCATCTCTAGTTAGTATTGGATGGAAAATATAGTGTTTGGGAAGAATCATCAATATTTAACAAACCCTGGTGTCATTAAAATGTAAGTTCATGGTAAATGATGGTACTTGGAATTTTTTTGAGAAGATATTTTTATTTTTACTTCAATGAACCAGTAATAGGATTAAAACAAGAGTGACGTCCCAGTTTTTCCAGTTTCTACCTGTGTGATATCAGATAATTTATTTTACTTTCTTGCACTTTTGTTTCCTCCTTGCTATGGTTTGAATGATAATGTTCCCTCCAAAATTTATGTTGATATTTAATCCCAATGCAACAGTATTAAGAGGTGGGGCCTTTGGGGTGATTAAGTCATGAGAGTTCTGCCCTCATGAATGGGATTAGCATTCTTATAAAAGAACTTGAGGTTGCAGAGAGTACTCTCTTGCCCCTCTGTCCCTTGCACTATGTGAGGACACAACGTTCCTCCCTTCCAGAGGATGCAGCAACAAGGCACCATCTTGGAAATGGAGACCAGGCCCTCACCAGACACAGAACATGCAGGCACTGTTATCTTAGACTCCCAGACTCCAGAACCATCAGAAATAAATTTCTGTTTTTTTATAAATTACTCAGTCTCAGGTATTTTGTTATAGCAGTACATAAGGACTAAGACACTTACCTACTTTTTTTTTTAAAGGGTAATAGTGCTTCACAAGGGTGTCATAATATCATGTAAATAATATGTGTTTCTGAACACAATAGCTGCTCAATATTTGTCTTTTCCTGCTATTTACATACACTGCCCAGAAGCCCTCTAAATTTCCACTTTCTGACTTCCGGCAAATGCCATTAAGAATTTCAAAGACCGATTATTTTTGTTCTCCATGTAGTACTAAGTAAGTGGCACTAAATACATATTTTTCTAGAATAACTTTGGACATTTGTGCTTAAAATCAAGGTTAAATTTGATGACCAACCATATCCTTGCTGAGTTACTACAAAGACAACACACTCAAGCTTGGGCCAATGATGTGCAGAACTCGATATCTGGCTCTGAGAGTTTCTTTATGTCGATGATTGGTCCAAAAAAGGTATCCCAATAGGCATGGGCATCAGCTTAAAGATATGGTTACCAGTTCAGTAATATCCTAAATACTTTTTTATTTATGCAGAGTTTTTCAAATATGACATGAAAACATCCAGTAAATATCACTAGGTATTTACTAGGTATAGTAGCATGCTGTAGTCCAATTTTTTTTCAATGACTAAAAAGCTGTGTTTATTATTAAACTTCTTTAGTTTTTTTCTTTGACTAAATTATATGACATTTTAATAGCAAATTATTACACCATCCATCTTCTAAAGAACCACAGAAATTTAAAAATACAGAAATCCTGCCATTTGACTAAATGAAAAAAGAGTAATTTTCAATTTCACATGGATATTTTCTTTCAAATGTGTATTTTTACCCATTCCTACCCACCATCATAAATCACTAGATCCACTGGACATAATTCAATCACTTCATTGGATTGTGGTTTATATTTCCCATTTGCCATGGTTCTGTCTTTGCAGCAGAATAGAGTGGGGCAATTTGTTTCCACTCACAGATTGCGATCTTTGACATTCTTTGAAATATATGAAATAAAAAATGAAATTAAAAAATAGAATAATATAGATGTGGAGAGTTCAGTATACTGATGCTGCTATTAGAATATCTTATGTTTTAATGATCTTTTGCACGATAGAATCATGCAATACAATAGCTAGACAACTTTTTTATATATCTGGTATTCTATTATTTTAAAAGTTATATTCCTTTTATAAACATGTAATGGAATAAAGAAATTTGCAAAACACTTGTGAAATCATTTTGTGTCAAATTAACTTAAAGAAGCAATAATTTTCATATGTTTTGTGGTCTGAGATTAAATAAAATAAGCTCTGACATGATATAAAAGCCAAAATAATTTAAGATGTCAGAGGTTTTGATGTTTATTTTCACCAAGAATATTTAAATGAATGTGAAACACTTCATGTTTACTGTATTGTCATGTCCCTAAACAAAGATACAAATAGATTTTTTTGGCTGCCTCACTGTATAGCATTTTAAAAAATTTCTCAGTGATTAATTTGTTTTAATATTATAAAAATTAATAAAGCCTCATCTTAGGGAAAAGGGTACTTACTGGCAATAAATATTTAGGTACTAAAGGTACCTAAATTTATTTCTAAGGTACTAAATAACCTTAGAAAGCAGAAAGTAAACATAATCCAAATAAATTTAGCTTTTATAAAAGCAGAAAGTAAACATAATCCAAATAAATTTAGCTTTTTGATACTTTACAACATATGACCTATTTTTACAAAGTTCGCTAAGGTACTAAATAACCTTAGAAAGCAGAAAGTAAACATAATCCAAATAAATTTAGCTTTTTGATACTTTACAACATATGACCTATTTTTACAAAGTTCGTAAGTTACAATAGACGCTTTCAAAACATAAGAGAGGGTAAACTTTTTCCTATTACACTATGAATTGCATCTCTCAGTAAGTCAATTACAAGATTTTCAACTTAGGTAAGCTCTTTAGGGACAGATGTTGTAATTATTTGCTATTAAAAATAGTATAATTCAGTAAACAATAAAAGTAATGAAACAGCAAAAATGCTCTCTTTAAACAATCAGTCTCGGGGCCGGCCCGGTGGCGCACTGCTATAGTGCGCCGCTTGGGAAGCGCAGTGGCGCTCCCGCCGAGGGTTCGGATCCCACATACAGACCGGTTCCCGCTCACTGGCTGAGCGAGGTGCGGGTGCAACACCGAGGGTTGCGATCCCGTTGCCGGTCCCAGTCCGGTACGGGGGCGACACTGAGGGTTGCGATCCGTTGCCGGACACAGAAAAAGACAAAAAGAAAAAAAAAAAAAACAAAAAACAAAAAACAATCAGTCTCATTCATGATGTGCAGATTAGGAGTAGAAATGGACCAAAATTAGAGGGATTAGTAGAATAACACAAAACTTGAAACTATTAGACCCACTGCCAATTATACTTCCATATTTACCAAAGGTTGATTTTTTTTAAAAAATGTATCCTGTGTCAATTGGAAAACAGAATTTTGAGTTTCACCTATGTTAGAAACATATCAGTACCTACAAAGGAAATACATGCTGAGTAATTGTTTCATTGAAATCGTATCAGAAAACATTTAGTAAGTGTAGGTGCCTTTTAATAATACAATTATTAAATAGCTCTGAGATATTAATTCTTGTAAATTTCAATGTCCATCTCAGAAATTGGTAGAACAAATAGACAAAATCAATAAGGCTATACAAAACCTAAAAACACTGTCAACCAAACTAATGTTTGTGATATTCATTATTTTATTTTATTTATTTGTTTTTAATTGAGATGTATAGATTGTACATATTTGTGGAGTACAGAGATATATTTCAAAACATGTATACAATATATAATGACCAAATTAGGGTAGTTATCAAATTCATCATTGCAAAATTTATCATTTCTTTGAGATGAGAGCATTTAAGTTCCTCTCTTGTAGCCATTTAAGAACATACAACAAATTATTGTTATTTATAGATGCCTAGCACTACTGTACAGGACTACCACTTATTTTTCCTATCTGGCTGTAATTTTGTTATTTATATAATACAAAACCCATCAATAGCCGAATCACAATCTTTTCAACTGTACGTAGAACATTCATGAAAATAGACTACACTTCTCAACTTAATTTGTAAAGTCAGCACTACCCTAATACCAAAACCTACAAAAAGACATTTAAAGAAAAGAAAACTCCAGACCATATCCCTCACTAAAATTTATATAAAGCTCATCAAAATATTAGCAAATTAAATCTGGTAAAATATAAAAGGAATATACTGCAAGGAGGTTTGACATTCAAAAATTGAGAATATAACTCACCATATCAACAACCTACAGAAAAAAACCAATCAATCATTTCATAGCATTTGAAAAAATTTATATATCCCCTCATGAAAAAAATTCTTTCTAATTAAGAAGGGAACATATTTAATCTGATAAAGTGCATCTACAAAAACTACAAGTGAAGGCCAGCTCTGTGACTCACTCGGGTGAGTGCAATGCAGGTAGCACCAAGGCCGCGGGTTCAGTTCCTATATAGGGATGGCCGGTGTGCTCACTGGCTGAGCGTGGTGCAGACAACACCTTGACGGACGTTATGATCCCCTTACCAGTTAAAAAAAAAAAAAGAAAACTACAAGTGATATCATATTTAGTAGTAAGGGACTGGATACTTCTCCCCAACATTTGGGAACAAGGAAAGGATGTGCAATCTACTACTATTAGACATTGCATTAGACAAGAAAAATAAATAAAACTCATACAGATCTGGAAGGAAGAAACAGCGTTGTGTTTATTTGCAGAGGACTTGATTATGTGGAAAATCCCAGGAAATCTGCCAAAAAAAGAGGTACAATAAATAATAAAAACGTTTAGCAAGGTTTTAGAATAAAAGGTCTGTATACAAAATTTTGTTATATTTCTATATACTAGTCATGAACAACTAGAATTGAATTTCCTTCATCAATTCCACCTCATCCCCAGTAGTTTTATGTCATGGGCTGAATTGTGTCCCTCCAAAAACTCATGTGCTGAAGTATTACCCTCCACCACTTCAGAATGTGGTCACATTTGGAGACAGGATCTTTATAGACCTTACAGATAGAATCTTTCTTACTTAAGTTAAAATGGAGTCACTTGGGTGATCCCTAATCCAATACGAGCAGTGTTCTTATGAGAAGAGAAAATTTGGACACAGACACAGAGGGAAGACAATGTGGAGACACAAGGACAAGGCTGCCATCTGCAAGCCAAAGAGAGAGACTTGGAACAGATCCTCCCCTCACAAGCCCTTAGAAGCACCCAACCCAGCCAACACCTTGATCATAGACTTCTAGCCTCCAGAACGGAGAGAAAATAAATTTCTGTTGTTTAAGCCACGCAGTCTTGGGTACTTTGTCATGGCAGCCCTCGCAAGCTATTACAGTGCTACAACTCTTAGGAGCTCCTATTGGGGCTTTCTGTTCTCTATCTCTGCAATTAAGAGGCTGTGATGTAGTTGCTTATTTAAATTGTCTTTGTCTTCTATTAGGGTATATATTCCATTAAGATAGAGCCATAGTTTTTTATGTTCATAGTTGTATCCTCAGGCTCTAAGTCAGCATCTGTTATATAATAATTTCTAAAAATAATGTATATGTATTCATTGTATAAGTGACATAGTTACATAATATTTAATTTTTATAGGCAAAATCTAAATAGAGGCCAAATACATAGGGGGGAAAAAGATAACCTTAAAGAATGTATAAGCAAATACTACCTTAAGAATAGTTTGACTGCCTGTATATACCAGGAACTTTGTAAACGTTAACTCTTTTAATTCCCATTTTGTGCATTAGAAAGCAATAGAAGAGCTATCCAAGAACACACAGATATTTATCACAGAATGTGGTCTGAAACCAGCTAAAGCCAGGGTTGGCAAACTTTATCTACAGAGGAACAATAGTAATTATTTTAGTCTTTGCAGGTCAGACAGTCTCTGTCACAACTACTCCACTCTGCCCTTCTAATGTAGAAGCAGACAGACAAGTCACAAAGGAATACTGTGGATATGTTCCAGTAAAACTCTGTTTACAAAAACAGGTACTGAACTGGATTTGGTGGTGGTTTGTCAAGCCCTGATTATAAAGTTTTCTCTCTTAAATCTATTATACCACACGTCTTGACAACACAATTCAAAACTGAAATGCAATCTTAATTTCCCTTTTTAAAACCTGCATAACAATTCCAATTAAGAACTGTTTGTCTGTGTATTTTTAACACACGATGATGTATCCCTCACTGTGATGGTTTAATTAGTATACAATTCATGCCTGGTTAAATGTAAATGAAGTGCTTACTTCATGATAATTTAAAACACTCTGTTGTATCATGAACAGTTATTAAAAGCCTCATTGACATGATTGCTTATTTTGTTTTAAAATTTATTGCCAAGATGCAAGTTGGCAGTTTTTATCCATTCTTTTTCTACATACTAAATAATTTTATGGCATGGAAGAAAATATCAACTAGGCTATTTTCTTTGAGGTTAATATTATGAAAACTGGTGCAATAATTTTAATACAATAGTTTATGTATTTATTCAGTAATATATATGATACACTGGAAATCCAGATAGCTGCTACATGATCCCAGGTCTACAGTTACTTTGTTTTTTTAGTGGGTTTAAAGGGCACTATTTGTTTATTTATTTATTTAGTTAGTTATCTAGTTAGTTGTCTTTATTGAAGCATAATAGATTGTACATATCTGTGGGATATCATATTGAGTATCAATACCTGTGTGCAATATGTGATGCTCAAATCAGGATAATTAATATTTTCAACATTACACAATGTAATCATTTTTTATGTCCCTTTACCAATTTCTTGCTACCCTCCCCCTCTCCCTTCCCATTTCTGGTAACTTCAGTTCTGTTCTCTCCTTTTGAAAGTTCAATGTATTATTGTAATAGTTGTACCTTTCTTTCTTTTTTAAAATTTGTTTTTTCATTTTTTTAGGTCCCACTTATAAGTAAGGACAAGCAATGCTTGTTTCTCTTTCTGCCTGAAAAGCACACTCAAGATCTCTATTATAGCATTTTTCACCTTGCATGGTCTTTTTTTTTTTTTTTTTTTTTTTTTTTTTTC
>NW_007732006.1:20550-24918 GCF_000696425.1 Galeopterus variegatus
TTAACTGAATAACTTTAGCTAATAATTTAAAAATTAATACATTTAGTGATATATATATATAAATAACACAGAGAAAGGCTGCATTAGGCAACACTTATAAAATGATCCTATCTTAATAAATGTTTTGATGCATATTGTACTTAAAAGTCATATGAAATTTTTACTTTGTTTAGTTTGTATTTTTTTAAAGGAGAACTTCCATGTGTTCATATGTGGAAATTATGATTCAGTACTAGTATAGGTGAGGTGAGGTCAGGGATCTGTCTTTTAAATTAGCGATCAGCAATCTGAATAAGAATTTTAAATTCAGACAGGTTATCTGAACATCTCAACTTAGGAAACATCATCTAGCTTCTTAGATCACTTTGAATTTTCAGGTAGCTGGGTTTACACATGATGTAAAATTCAACAGATATAGAATATGACAGCATCAAATAATGGTTTTATAGAACCCTAGAGGAATTTGTATGGATTACAGCACAGATGAAGATGGATTGGGAAACTCTTATTGGCTTTCATCCATTTTGACCTCTAAATAGAGCAGCAGGATTAGACAGAGAAAGTGTGGAGAGGAGGTTTATTTCTACAAAGGATACAAGGTTTCACTTCCATCTGATATCACAGTGAAATTATATTCTAGTGAAGTCAGAGTCATCTCCCACTTCTACTCCCCTGTTTCCTAGCTGTTTACTCTCTTAGCCATGTTAGAAATGAATGTGCAGTTACTTAACTTGACAAACAATAGTAAACCAAAAACGACATCATGTTTAATGGGAATACAAGATAGACTCCCATTCAGATAAAAAACAAGACAAGGGCTTCATTCTCACCTCAACACTGCTGTTTTTTAATATTCCTCTGTGTATACCAGCTAATGGAATAGCTGAAGACCATATAATGTTTATAATTCTGGAAAACTCAACAGAGATCCCAAGTTATCGCAACAGTAGACTCCAGGACTAAATGCCAGTAGGATGTAGAAACTAGCAAAATGGAAATATTTTTCAGTAGCTATGGGGCATGTGAGGACCTGGAGTATCTGAGAACTCCATCTTCCCCACAATATAACAAAATTGTAAAAGGCACATCCTAACTCCTCATAAATCCAGATCCAGATGCCACATGAGATAATTGAACAAAAACAATTAAGACAAAGAGCACACTATTTGAATATTTTGAATCTACTCTCTCAGTCTCTTACTAAACACATAGACCAACAAAAAGTAAAGATATAAAACACTTATACAGTAGAATAAATAACATAAATCTAATCCACACATGTATAACTCTACATTCTAAATGTATTATGTAGTTCTCCATGGGCTACCAATAAAGTCATACAGACTGCCAGGAAAATGTCAATTTTAAAAAAAATCTGAAAGTAGGAAGAGTTTATTATCTGTTTAAAAATATAAAGAAACTAGAATTTAATAACCAAACCAGAAAGTGGGGTTGGTTTATGCTACTACCTTGAAATTAACAAAATATATTTTTTGTCTTAAACAATGAGGAATCCAAAACAAAATGACAGAATACCTAGAAAATCATGCTATATTAGTTGCTAGTGGAAATTTTAGGGGCCTGCCTACTACAAATGTGAATTTAAAAAAATATATCAAGATACTTGGGAATATTGCTAAGGTTTTCCTCAAAGGAAAATTCATAGGCTTTAAAAACATTTATATTAAAAAAGAAAAACTAAAAATAATACAATAATTAGCATCCATACAATAAGCTAGAAAAATATCAATAAAGTTTCCTAAGTAAAGCAGAAGCAATTAATAGATATCATATTTGTTTTCTACTACTGCTGTACAAACTTAATGGCTTACAATAATACGATTCTTTATTATTTTGCCCTTCTGGTGGTCAAAAATTCAAAATCAGTTTCCCTGGGCTGAAGTTAAGTTGTCAGCAGGGCTACATTTCTTTTTGGAGACTCCAGGACAAAATTTCTTTCATTCCCCTTTTCAGATCCCAAAGAATTCCATATTCCTCGCTCTATGGTCCTCTTCCTCTGTCTTCAAGGTCAGCAGCATCACATCTCTCCCACTACACTTCTGTCCTCACATCTACCTCTGACTCTCCTCTTAAGCCTTACTGTTCTGCTTTTAAGGACCCTTGTGACAACATTGGGCTTACTTGGAAAACTAGGGTAATGTCCTTATTTTAGATGATTAGCAATTTTACTCCTATCTGTAACCTTAACTCTCCTTTACCATTTAATCTAATCTATCTACCTGTTCTAGAGATTAGGACATGGGTGTATTTGGGCTCCATTATTCTTTTTTAATACAAAAATAAATTTTAAACAAAAAAATTAATGAATTAGTAAATAACAATTAGAATTATAATTAATCCAATGTTCTCTGGAAAGGGTAAAAAATAGACTGTTAACTAATCTAACTAAGGGGAAAAAACCATAAGTAAATATACTCCAAATAAAATGATATTGGAAAACATCCACAAATAAGGAGGAATAAAAAATTTACACGAAATTTATTTGTTCAACTCTGCAAATAATTTTGAAAGCATGGATACAATTAAATATTTCTTTCCTAAAAAATGTATTTTTATAAACTTCACTCCAGAGAAGATAAAAAATGGGATGAAATTGTCATAGCTGAATTGGAAAAAAGTTTGTCAAAGAGTTATTAACTTCCCCAAAATAATACAATAAACTTAGGTGGCTTCATAAGGTAATTCTCACAAAACTGTAAAACCTATAATTCTAATGCTTTTAAAATTTTCTAGAGCATGGAAGAATTAGGAAAACTTTCACATATTTTTGTGAATCCAGGAAAACACATACACACACACACATACAAACATGCACACAGATGCAGCGCAATCTTAACATCAATACAGGCAGAATCTATCCATATCTAATGAGAGTGATGTACCATGATCAAGAAAATATTACTTCTGGAAGTAAGGATTGCTCAATATGAGAAAACATATAAATATAATTACAATATAATTTTAAATAATATAAATATTAAATAATATTAAAAGAAAAGAAAAGCATTTCTAGAAAACTCGAGTTAACTCATCATTAATATTTATTTAATATCGATAAAACTATAGATTAATATTTATCAATATTAAACTAATAGGGGGATTCTGTAAGTTGGCTAGATTTCTTGATATAGACACCATAATTTTTATTTTTAAAACAACAAATTAAGAAATATATTAGTAAAAAAAAGACCTTATTTGTATGGGCAATTCAAATAATGGAATATCTAGGAGTAAACTCAACAATAAACTTATCATATGTATATATTAACAATTATATATTATTTTATAAAAATAGTCAATGCCATAAAGTTTTTAATGATTTTTAAATACATCTATCTATACATTTACTGTGATCTCTATAAAATATTTTTACCAATGGGATATATTGCATCAGACGGGTTGAGCGTAGGGTAGGAAAGAGCATAAGAACACTTTATTCTAAAGTTAATGTGAAAAAATAAACAGAGAAGACTGACTAATAAGTAAGACAATTATGAAATGGAAGGTTAGTGGCTGTGAAATAGTTTTACAACATGTTAAAATATATTTTTAAACTGTTGGAATTAAAACATGGTGTTAGGGATACATTAATAGAGAGACTTTTTTTTTTCTCAAGTGCTCACTCAATTTTGCTAACAGTACAAATATTGTATCATAAAAAANTTTTTTTTTCTCAAGTGCTCACTCAATTTTGCTAACAGTACAAATATTGTATCATAAAAAAATGAAAAAATCCTGCAAGTACATAAGTAGATTAAAACAATTTATATAAGAGAAACTAAAATTGGAAAATATTCTACTGTACTGACAGAAGAAATAAACAAAAACTATAAATTGTTGAATCCTAATATAGATTTTTGTAAAAATTAACTAACAGAACTCACAGTAGTCAAAAATAGATAAAAGACAAATGTCCATCATCGATAACTGGAAAAACAAATTGTGGTGTACACATAACAACAGAATATTGTGCAGCCATGAAGAGGAATGAAGTACTGATACATGCTACAACATGGACGAACCTTGAAAATGTTATGCTAAGCGAATAATCCAGATCAAAAAGTCACATTTTGTTTGATATAATTTAAATGAAATATATGGAATAGGTAAATCCATAGACAGAAAGCAGACTGGTGGTTGCCAAGGTCTGAGGGAATAATTGAGGGACACTAGGCTTTTTGGGGGAATAAAGAAAATGTTTTGGATATAGAGGTGGTGGTTGCAAAATGGTTAATTTTAAAATGGTTAATATTATGACATATAAATTTCACCTAAAAATTCAAATTTTCAATCAAATAATTTAATTTGAATTACAGTTTTGATTATGACAATCATTTAGGAAAAAAA
>NW_007732006.1:25718-37892 GCF_000696425.1 Galeopterus variegatus
AAAAAAATTTAAAACAGGTTTATGAGTAAAAGTTATTATTCTTTGAGGAATTGAAAGTAGAGCTACTACCCTATCATTTCATTGAAGCTCAAGGCTCTCTGTATAATAGAGAAAGGTACAGGTGCCTTGAATTTTATAATGTCCAAATGCAAATATTGTCTTTGTGCTCTAATGTCAGGAATACTAGAACTGGTCTCTTTTTTTCATCAAACCATTTCACTTACAAATAAAAATTACTAATTTCTCTACCCAGTTTCTTACTAAGAATCAAAGCCTTTCAGAACACAGAGGGAAAAAATATATAGTATAAAATTTTTTAAATACCTCTGACCAAATGTCTTAAATTCGCATCAAAGTGAAATGAAAAATGAAAGCATTTTTTTTCTAAAACTTAAACAGACAAGTACTAGAGGAAAAAATAGCATTTGTAATAAGAGAAAATCACAAGCTTACAAAGGTGAATACATTAAAAAAAGAAGGCTAGGATTCTTACAGATGTACATAGTACTTGCTAACCTAAAGCTAACTCTGTAAAACACTTCTCAGGTGGTGTTACCCAAAGGAAGGCAGGGACAAATTAAACAAGACAATGTGATTAGAAAAGTAAAACAAGAGCCAATTGTTAGATGGTGCACATACATACATTCAGTTGTTAATCCAAATCAAAAAATTTAAATCTAGGATCAGCATGTCAAATCTGGGAATCTTCTAAGAACATTCATCTTGGTATTTTTATAATGAATTATCTAATGTGATAGTTTAGATCTACTTTTGCACACATGCTGCAGATTTCCCATTTGCCTTCATATCAGTAAAAAATATTTATGAATATCTAGTTACATAAACAATTCTTTGTTAAGAACCAACAAGAAAAAAGTCAACAAATTGTTCACTCTCAAAAACAACATTTTCCATTGTTCCATTTAATATTTAAAAATAAATGTTAGAGAATAATGGACTGGACAGTTTTATGAATTTTAGAAAATCATTCTAAATATTTAATAATAATAATGCACAATATTTTCCTTGAATAGGTATTTTTTTAATGGTGAGTAGATATGAAGAACTAAATGTATTTAAATTTTATATTTATATTTAATGGTTTTAACAATATGCTACAGAAAAACTCTAAATGAAATTTCATTTAAAAATCAAAATGGTTTTTGAGGAGATACTTTATTAAAGCAATTAATTTGGTTGTTTTACTTGTGCACTGAATATTTTGCAATTGAATAGTTACTATAATTATGTCATTACAATAATTATGCAATTACTCTCTGTAATTATATCGTTTAATTATGTAAGTCTGCTTACAGGAATTAGTTGCATAATTAGAACATGTAATTATATAGGAAAATTAAAAAACTATATATTAAAACATAATGAGTTGGATATAGGCCTATTTCACGTTATAATATGTAAAGTATTGATCGATTATCCTGTGTAAAATTTCTTAGAATTTTTAAAAACTTCTTTATTTTGAGATAATTATAACTTTTCAGGAAATCCATACTCTTCATTCAGATAATTTATTCAAGTTTGCCAGTTGTTCCAATTGTGCCCATTTTGGCAAAATTATTCAATCCAGGATTATGCATTGCACTTAATTGTCATCTCTTTAAACTCCTCCAGTAACTATCAGTGTATCTATGTATATCTACCTGTCTATCAATCTATCTACCTATCATTTATCTATCTTCTGTCTTCTACCATCTATCATTTATCCTTGTATCTACTATCATTTTTCTATTTTTCTGTCTATCCATCTATCCATTGAAAATTACTTCACATTGACACCACTAGTTCCAATCCAAACACTCACGGTTCATTTCTTCTTTTTCATGTTTATAACCACCCTCCCTAACTTGAGAAACCTGACTTTCACTGTTTTCGATATATTTCCTTATTTCTTCACCTCTAGAATAGCCCCTCAGTCCTTTCTTGGCCTCTATCATCTTACAGGTTTCTGCTAGTTTCTTCGCTGTAAAATTTTTTTTTTTTAATGTGTAATTAATAAGTATGTGGAAATACTATGACACCAGATAAATATCTCATTCTGAATCCTGATTTTACCTGCGAGTTTATCAAAGGTCACATACTAGTTCATTGAAGAATCTTGCATGAAAATTTTATTGTTATGATGGCTCCCAAATGGTGGTTTTTATAATTTTCTCTTTTCTTCTATATTTGTTAATTAGCATTCAATTCTGAGCTTTTTTATTCATTCATTCTTTTATATTTTGTATCAATATAATTTCATAGATTGCTAAATATAGCTAAATATTCAATATGATAAAACCCATTATAATTATTTATTTTGATGCTCAAATTATCTCAGATTTGGCAAGTATGTGTTCATTTAAATTGAGTTTTACTCTTTCAGACAGATTTTCATCAGTTTCTGAACATTTCCTAAATTTCTGTCACAATAACATGTTCCAGGCTTATCTTGTACTTTGCCTACGCACCCATGGAATCAGTCATTTCTCTAAGAAACCCTGTTCTCTTTTCATGAAGAAAGGCATTTAGAAATCGAGGTCTTGATGCTAGGTGTACTCATGGTTCCTGGAGTGTTGCTATTCCCAATCTCAATAAGCAAAGCCAAGAAAACAGACACACAATGTGTACACACACACATACATGCACACAAACTCACAAAAATGTATTTTGCATTTGTATTTATTTCTATATCTATTATACATATTGATAACCATGAGTTTACACTGATTCTTCCAATTCAATCCAAGACATTAAAGTTTGTCTTGCTTTTCCATGTTCATATTTATGAATGCCTTCTCCAGCTTAAGAAAACTGGCTGTCATTGTCTTCAATATATTTACTAATTTATTCAACTGCCTGTATTTAGTTTCTGACCTCACCCAGACGGTGTCGTGCTCAGCTGCCATTTACCACTGCTGGACTGCCAATAGCTCAGCTATTTTTTCCACAAGGCCTCAACTCCATGCTGGAAGTCTTTTCCCTGGGCCACCTTCATCCCTCAATTCTGACTCCTCTGCTTGGCTGTCTTCCTCAGGTGAGCCTTGACACCTGCTGGATCACTGCTCCCTTCAGCTGTCTTTCTCACACAGGCCATGACCACTTCTGGGTTACTCTTTCTTAGAAATTTTTAAATAAAAATTTACAGAATAATAATGAATAAATGCCAAATATCAAAAGTTATCACATCTTGGACACAGTTGTTGACAGTCAGCTCTGTGCCCCATGAATATTCATATTAAAAACAAAGTTAGAAAAAAAGTTAGGAAAAATGTGATATCAAATTTTAATATTAAAATAAATATGATACATGTATTTTAGTTCAAAATATTAATAAATGCATTTTATATATATTAATTATTGTATCATATAGCTAGCTGTTAATGACAAAGTTGTGGTCTAAATATTCCTTTTTTGTAATGGCAATCTTTAGATATCATATTTGCCTTGATGATAAATTTACCAGATTAGTTAATATTACATCCAAGCATCTTGAAATTTCTCTCTATAAATTTTAAAAATCTAGGAAAATACAAATTCAGACACTTAAGAACTGCAGGGGCTTCCAAGAGTATATTTGGATCTTGATTTCTTTGTTAAAATTTTTAATAATTTATTTCAAGCATTCTAAAAAGTGTAACTGAACCCAATGTATGATTCCAAACATGCATATCTATAAAAATTTAAAGTGTGTTGTTTAAAAAAAGCTTGATCTCATGATCTTTCTTCAAAGATAGCAGTATCCCAAATTTGTTGTTCATTATGTCTGTGTATTTTAATCAACATTTATGAGTAAGTTGTAAACATCATGAAAGTTCATTTTTAAATACTTTATCATTTATATCCTAAGAATAAAGACATTCTTCTATATAGCAACAGTTCAATCATCATCTATTAGAACTTAAGAATTAATAAAATAAATTATCTAATATGCAATTCATATTCAAATTCTCTTACCTCTCCCAGTACTCTCTTTTCTTTCCATCGTCCCTCCGTCCCTCCCTCCCTTTTTTCCTTCTTTCCTTCCCTCCTTTTCCATTTTGTCTTCCTTAATTCAGGGTACTCTTAAGGACACACAATGCACAGAAGTTTCATTTCTCTTTAGTCTTAAAATTATAACAATACCCCCTCCTCTTTTTTATCTTTTACGATATTCACATTTTTTAAAAGCTTAGCCCAATTATTTTGCAGAATACATCTCAGATTGAATTTGTCTAATTGCTTTCTCATGATTAGACTCATGTTAAATATCACTGTGAGGAATACTACTACATGGCTTACCTTGTGTTCCTTTAGCAGACAACAATTTGTCCTTTTAATGATGAAGTCACCTTCAATTCCTTTGTTAAGGTGATGTGCCAGATCTTTCTATTTTTCATTGTATGAATAAATACACTGTCCTTTGTTGTTCATAAGTAATCTATGGGCCAATACTTTAATATTACATGAATTTCCCAACAAAACATCATGCAGCCATAGATATTTTCTATAATCAATTATATTTCTTGCCGGTTTGATTAATACAATATGGACTCATCAATTCTTTTTCTCTCATTCAATGAAATATAATTCATCACTTCCATTATTCTTTTCTTAATATTCTAATTGCCATAAAATTGGTCAGTGGGAGGCTTCTCAAGCCAAGCATGATGCCTTTTGACATATGCCCATCAGTTTTGACCACTTTATAACATTTTGAAATAATTTTTTTTTTTTTTAGTTTACCTTTGTTACTTTCCAGACTAAGAACAGGAATCAGCCATTTCTCTAAAAAGCCCTGATTCATTTTTGTAGACAATGATATTTAGAAACTGAGCTCTGGGAACTAGTTGGGCTCATTGCTATTGGGCCAATACTGCATTTTCATTGGAAAAAAAAAAAATAGGAAACAGTATTTTTAAAAATTCATGTTTTCTGATACTTCTGTAATAACATAGGATTCTTCTCATTCCTTTAATGCATATTTGGATCTTCTTTCTCCCATCATGAGAATTCTTTTTTTTTTTTTTAAACTGGGCCATTTTATGTATTTATTTATTTACAGTGTAATAAATAGTTCTCTCTTGATGACTGCAGACAGGCAAGGCTTGTTTGGTAGCATTCAGAAACATCACAGTAAGGGTGGTTTTCTCAATTGGTGTGTAGTCTTTGATAATTGTAAGGAGTTAACTCGTACAAAACGGCCGTCAAACCAGTAAGACTGCATTTATGCACCCATAATTTTCAGGACTGTTGATAACCTGGGCATATTTTCCTCAAATAGCCTTGCCTCCTTGTGTCACAGGCCTAACTCACTCACATTCACCCCAATTACAGTGCCTTTGGTAATAACACTCAGAGTCGTATATAGTGGGGATGAGGGATTCTTTCTTACGCCAAGTATTGGCAGGCAAAAGGTGGCTTTCAGTTCAGGATGTGTTACATAGGCCTTCTTGAAACGCAAGCCCATTGGCCTAATGAATCTTTCATATTTAGGTGGTTTTCTTGTAAAGCCATCTGCAACAAAGCAGACTTTAGTAACCATCCTTTTTCATGCCTCCTTCTTTCTCTTTCCTGTTCGAATAACTTTGAATCCTTCTGTTTCTCCCCGGGCACGATCTCTGAGCAAAGGGACTCCCATTTTTTGGCTTTCTCTTCCCGTGTTTGTTTAATCATATTAGAAAGAACTTTAGCTCGGGACTGTCCCTCTCTGTCCAGCAGATAGGCAAGTACTGCTCCCTGTGGAGTCATCGTTCTTTTGCTTGGTATTTCTCTTGTCATGCATCTTGATAGTCTTTTTCATTTGTATTTTCTCAGCATGGCGCTGTTTATGGTAGAACTTAGTCTTGAGACCAATCATCTTTTTTGCCTTCTTTGAACGTTCATGAGCCTCTCGACTTTCCTTCGTTCTGTTTTCCTCATGGTAATCCAAACGATATCCGTAGCAGTTATGGTGTAATTCAATATATTCATTTTGTGGCATGGGACGGCTGCAGAGCTGCCAGGCGCAGCCTCCAAGGAACGAAGAAACTCAATTCTCCCATTGTGAGAATTCTGACTCCACAAAACGTGAATATAGTTACTCTCTTCTTCAAGTTTAAAACACACAAAAGTGGTTTTGTATTTGCTATATCAATACCACTACAAACAAAAAACTGATTTTTATTTCTTTTCATTTTTGTTGTCTTTGAGCTATATCCCATGAAAAGTACATAGAGAACTGCATTAAAAATTTGCCTGAATTAATTATTTTCTCTGTAGTAATATTTTCTTTTTTTTTTTTTTTTACTGACCGGTAACGGGATCGCAACCCTCGGTGTCGCGCCCGTACCGGGGACGGCAACGGGATAGCAACCCTTGGTGTTGCGCCCACACCACGCTCAGCCAGTGAGCGGTTTTTTACTGACCGGTAACGGAATCGCAACCCTCGGTGTCGCGCCCGTACCGGGGACGGCAACGGGATAGCAACCCTTGGTGTTGCGCCCACACCACGCTCAGCCAGTGAGCGGGAACCGGTCTCCACATGGGATCCAAACCCTCGCTGGGAGCGCCGCTGCACTCCCAAGCAGCGCAGCTGCACTCCCAAGCAGCGCACTCTCCAGTGCGCCACCGGGCCAGCCCTCTGTAGTAATATTTTCATCTTGAGATACTTTTATAGGTTTATTTGGTTTTGATACTGTTTAATTTTAATTTTTTTTCCATCTTGTTGATTTTATTTTTTAATGTAAATATATTAAGGTGGTTTCAAAATCAAATTTACACAGTCTCATGTTCGTAGAGTTCTAATCTTCTGTGTGATGTTCTAAATTTTGTATATGAGTTTCTGAAGCAAACTATACTATCTAGTCTCAAAATATTTTTAATGTTTATTTTAGGATTAGTATGGCTTGTAAATTCCTGTTGGTAGTCTGAAGCAGATTATTATGATTTTATAAATTATTTGAAGAAAAATCTGAATCTTTAACAAATTGTATCTTCTCATTGGTAACAAAGCTTCATTTCTGTATTCATCCAAATCTCCTTCTCTAGCTTCAAAGATATTTTACAATTTCTCTATTAATTGTAATTTTCTCTATTAATTTTCATCTTTTATAAATCTATGTTTCATACTTTTAATGTTTTAACTTCAGGTTTTTTATTTTAGTGAAAAAGTTATTTTCATCTTTTATAAATCTATGTTTCATACTTTTAATGTTTTAACTTCAGGTTTTTTATTTTAGTAAAAAAGTTTTTTTATGGCTCATGCTTTCTGCATAGCTCAGCAGTTCTATTGGGCATTTTTTCTCTGCTTGAAGTGCTGGTCTGCTGGAGATGTATTATCTCAACATTTTCTTGTCTGAAAAAAGTTTATGGCTCATGCTTTCTGCATAGCTCAGCAGTTCTATTGGGCATTTTTTCTCTGCTTGAAGTGCAGGTCTGCTGGAGATGTATTATCTCAACATTTTCTTGTCTGAAAAAAGTTTATATCTTGCATTCACTTCTAAAAGTTAAATTTCACTAGGTATAGAATACTAGGTTGACAGGTTTTTTCTTCAGTACTTTAAAGATTTTGCACCATTATCTTCTGACTTGCATATTTTGTCACAAAAAAATATGTTGTCATTCTTGTCCTTGTCATTTTTCTCCTGTCATTATTCTTATACTTATTTGAGGTTCATTGTGCTTCCTGGATCTGGGTATTTACATTTTCACCAAACTTGGAAAAATTTTGGCCACTAATTTAAAAAGTATTTTTACTGTCATTATCCCTTCTCCAAGACTTCAGCTGCACATTTGTTATTCCACATTATATTTCCCCCAAAGGTCAATGATGTTTGGTTCATGTTTTTGCATTATTTTTCACTTTATGTTCATTGTGGATAGTTTCTAATGCTCTGTCTTGAAGTTCATTTATCTTTTATTTTGTGATGTTTAATCTGATGTTAATTTATATATCATATAATATTAGAGATATTTTATTTTTTATTTCTTAAAAGTTGAGTCTATTTTTATATCTTTAATTTACCTCTTTATCTTTAAATGAATCTGATGTTAATTTATATATCATATAATATTAGAGATATTTTATTTTTTATTTCTTAAAATTTGAGTCTATTTTTATATCTTTAATTTACCTCTTTATCTTTAAATGTATTTCCTATATTTTGAACATATGGAATATATTTATAGTAACTTTCAACAACTTTGATAATTTTATCAACTCTGGCATTTTTGCTTTGTTTCTACTGTTTTTCTCTTCATTATGCATCATAACTTCCTGCTTCTTTGAATGGCTTTTTAAAATTCTGGATAAATTTTCATCGAATGTGAAATATTTAAGCTTATTATTTCAAATCATGCTGAATTTAGCTTCACTGCTAAGGTGATACACTTCTGAGGACTCTATTCAATGCACCATGTAATACAAGGCCTTTCCACTTTGGTCAATGGGAACATAAACTATTCTCCATCCTGAATGGGATGCAGGAATTGTTTGTTTCACACTCCTTTGATTTTTTCTCAACCTTGGGAAATTTCCTCTAATACACAACTTATAACAGTATTCAGTCAAAGACTTGAAAGCATCTCTCTTGAGATATCCAGAACGTTCTCTCTATTGAAGCTTGTCTTATCTAATGTACTGTGCCACATATACTATTGAATCTTTGTCTCAGAAATTTAGTGAGACTGCCAGCCTTTTTTATGTGCCAGTCTTGTGTTGTGCTTGAGAAACTGCTTCTGGGCAGTTTAATTGCTAAATATTGGGCATTATTCTCAGCACTTTACAAAGATTATGACTGCCAATATCCACAATAGTGAAGGGCAAAAATAGTAACATTTTTATTTTACAGATAACAAAACTAGGATATAGAGAGGTTAAATAATCTGTCCAAAGTTGTACATTGCTCCCTTAAACCCCACAACATACTGTCACATTGTATCTTGGCTAGTAGTATAAATATCTGTGTTATCAAATGGGCCATAAAGTCCCCTGTTTCTAGCAACTAGTGGCTGTGTAATAAATTTTTATCATATGTATGCTTTTATCGTGTGTATTGTTCTGTGTGTTTCTACCTAACGAGCAATAAAAAATTTAGAAAATTTCAAAGACTTCTATAATACTTTTATCCCTATCCTGATACTTGGACAGACTTAGCAATCAACTTAAAATATTCTGATAAACTCAGAAAAGTTATTAAAAACAAAAATGAAAGAATTTTGGAGAAAAGGTGAGTAAGAATTAAAAATCAATAATAAACCAATACTCATGAATTTATCTGTTTGGTGAGATTAACAAAACATAATTATCAGAGAATAGCTGTTATTGACATTTCATCATATATCAGATTTTGAGTGGGAAAAATTGTATTATTTCAGGAAGAATTAAATAAGAAGACAGAAGAAATTAAACACTAAATTAGTAGTAATTTTTTTACAGAGTTCTCCCAATGTTACTATTGAAATGTATTCCAAATACCTCTCTTATGATAGATGATAAAAGCATTTGGAATTGTTGTAGTTAATGACAGAAACCAAGACTAGTAAGAATGACTATTGATAATTAATATAATTATGCATAAATTATATATAATTATACATAAACTTTTAATATATATATATAAATTAATTCCAAGCTTATCCCCTTTATCTGGTAGGGTAATGTCTTCATAATACAGAAAGAACAAAATAAGGTAAATATATAATTGATGTGGCAAAGTCCATTATTTGAAAAAATAAAAAGTCCTTTGCATTGTCACTAGGGGTCTATTAATCAATCTACTTTACTTCCCCTCAAAGTGATAGTAATCAAATTTCTCTGCCTGCAGGAGATTTGCACTGAAGGTAAATAAAGGAGAACCCATAAATGTAGATATATAAACCGCAGCAAAAATTGTAGATGACTATTTACCACCGATGGAATTTATAAATCTAATTAGGTGAGCATAGCTCTTGTTTTTAGATGCTCATTCTTGCTTCTACTTGTTCCGTATTGTAAGCAAGCAGAGATCAGCAAACATGGCATTTCTTAATGTGTTAGGACTACTTCTTGACCAGCTTAGGTATTGCTTATTCACTATTCATCATTTCAATGAGCATATAAGCAGCCATATAGAAATTATTTTAATTGAATAATTTCACCTATTTTGACTTCATTTCAAAAGTACGGTATCATTATCATTTGGTAAGGGAAAATGAGTATGACCTCTTGGGGACATCAGTAAATATAGTACAGAATTGACTAGTAAAATAACAGTGCTTTCATTAAACAAAGATTATATGAGTTTAATGGGATAACTTCAATATATCTGCATTGTTCACCTAAGTGAAACACCTTTTCTGTGTTTTCATGTAAGTGAAGCCCTATTACTTTGCAGCAGTCTTGGATATGTAAAGCAGTATAGAAAATGTGAAAATTATGGATATTAATCCTTTGTCGGATGTATATTTTGCAAATATTTTCTCCCACTCTGTTGGTTGTCTTTTAACTCTGTTAATTGTTTCTTTTGCTGTGCAGAAGCTCTTTAGTTTGATATAATCCCATTTGTTTATTTTTCCTTTGGTTGCCTGTGCTTTTGGCGTCTTATTCATGAAGTCTGTGTCAAGACCTATTTCCTGAAGTGTCTCTCCTATGTTTTCTTTAAGAAGTTTTATTGTTTCAGGGTNGACACTGTTGGGTGGGAGGGGGGAGAGGGAGGAGGGAGGGGGGTTTCGGTAATGGGCCACAGTAATCAACCACATTGTATATTGACAAAATAAAATTAAAAAGAAAATGTGAAAATTAGAACACATAAACCCTGGTTTTTTTCAAACTGCTTATTTTTCTGACATTTTATGCAAGCATTCAAAATTAGAGAGTATTCTGTACAATAGATAGAGTAAAATAAGGAAAATCAAATGCAGATATTTGTAAAATATAATCCCTGTGATAAGACAGATATTATGGTGGCTTTGTACTGTGTCAAAATAGATAAGCTGAAACTCTTCTTCAGAGTATGTTTGTTCCTTTATGATCCAAGTTTTAAGTTGGTTTTAAAGGGAATTTGTGAAGTAACCGGAAATCAGGAGTCAAAGGGCAGCCATTTGTCCACTCTGAAGGTTGGTGAGGGCAGGTCTTGGTCATTGCTGATCATCTGATTACCTTGTGGGCATGGGGTGGTGGCCTGACTGAAGTTCTTCCAGCTCCTGCCTGACTTCTTCTTTTAGATTCTGTGAGTGCTAGGTTCGGTGCCTGTGCTGCTCTCTGCTGAATGGTGCTAGTGTATCCATCAACCGCAGCATCAGTATTGATAGCAGTGAGAGACAGATGTGGGTTCTAAGCAGATGTCATTATTTCAGTCCTAATTTGTGGGTTCCTGTTTTCCCCTGCTCTTCTCCAGTTTTTCGTCATCTTTTCTTCCTGACGACTAGCTCTGCTGACTTCAGGCCAAACACTAAATGCAGAAACAACTGCTTTCCGTCGGCCACTTAAGTAGTTTCCAGCACTGTATAAGGTCTAATCTTTATAATCAATGCCTTGTTCGATATCATTAATAGTGTCTCTGCCCCTCTGACCATCACTAATTGGTATAGAACTAAAGTGACATAACCAGTAAAATATAAGGGTGATTGTAGCAGAGAATTTGTTTGTGTCATTTGCTGTTGTTTTTTCAGTGACTAGGACACAGGAATGTAGCAGATTCTCAGTAAACAATGCTGGAATGATGGATGGCCTCTGTGGGCAAGACTGAGGAGAGGAAAGAGAAGAGGTATTGGAGCACAAAGAAGGACAAAACAATGATCCTGCGGTGGACCATATTGGTACATTGTCCTTGCTCCAGGACGAGGTGATAATAATACAATATCTAAGTCTGCACAATTCCAATATTTAGCTACTGGCCACATATGTCTACCAAGAACACAAAATGGCACAAGAGTAAATTAAGATGTATAGTAAGCATAAAATACATGCCAGGTTTCAAAGACCTGTTTAAAAAATGTAAAACATCAAATTAATGATTTGCATGTTGATTATATGTTGAAATGATAATACTTTGGATGTATTGGGTTAAAAAACATATATTGTTAAAATTAATTTCTCCAGGGCCGAGCCTGTGGCGCACTCAGGAGAGTGCAGTGCTGGGAGCGCAGCAGTGCTCCCGCCGTGGGTTCGGATCCTGTATAGGGATGACCGGTGTGCTCACAGCGCTCACTGGCTGAGCGCGGTGTGGCCGGTCTCAA
>NW_007732006.1:38707-41300 GCF_000696425.1 Galeopterus variegatus
AAAAAAAAAAAATTAATTTCTCCAGTTTCTTTTTAGTTTTTAATGTGGCTATTAAGAAATTTAAAATGAAGTATTTGCCTGGCATATTTGGACAGTACTTGTCTAAGAAGTTCTTCTTTAGAGGTTTAAAAATCATTGCCAATCATAGAAGCCTCATTTCATTGACAGGTAAAACCTTAGGTCTTATAAACATGATCTCATTTAATCTTCACAAGAGTTCTTTGGTCTAGCTACTGTTTGCTGATGAGGAATTGATCTATAATGGCTGAGACACTTTGAGAGGCACATATATTGCAACAGAAAAACTCTTTGGAACCAGGAGCCATATCTTTTAACATGTTTTTTAGTTGATTTTTCCAGTGAAAGCAGCATTCCTTTCTGTATAACACTAAATAATAGACTTCCCCAAGCGTTAAGAAGCTTTCAGTGTCCAGGATTCTTTAAGTAAGAATACCACTTTCAAATTTGCTTTTGGTATAAGGATCTGTTTCAGTGACTCTCTAGAAATTATCTTAAAATATTAAATTCTCATTGCCTCCTAAAATTACAAAAGATTTATAGGAAAATTTGCTTTTGATTGCATCCTAAGGTACATTCATGTATATTCATCTTATAACCTACATTTTATAACTTCAAAATATATAGACATCATTCTGACAACTCCATGGATGAGTTTAGAATTGTTTTGAATATAAATTGGTTACATGGACTAGAGTCCTGTAGTGGATTGAATTATGTTCCCCCAAAACTCACNCTAGTATGGCAATTGAAAGGTGGAGCCTTGAAGAGGTGATTGGATTGTAGGACCATGCAGTAGGGAATAGATTTAAAATGGTGGTCAGGGGTGTGGTTCTGAGAGCTTTAAAAGAAGAGAGAAGAGCCTGTCTCTCTCTCTGCTCTGCCGTTTTCACAATGTGATACCCTGTCATCACTGAAGTCACTACCAAAGAAAGCCTTCACCAGACGTGTTCCCTGGACTTTAGACTTCCTAGCCTCTGATACTGTAAGTAATAGATTTCATTTTCTTTATAAAATGCCCAGTTCCATGTATTTTGTTGAAAGCAACAGAAATGGACTAATACAGGTCCAAATATAGTTTTAAAAATTTTACTTTGTCAAAAGCTATGTCTAAGGGTGATTAATAATTTCTCCTAGGAACAACTTTAACTCTGTCTGTACATTTAGAGTTTTGATTTTTCTTAAACTTGTTTGATCTTTACAAAAANACATGACTTTAATTACCTCATGAATGCCAATGGCTCCTAAATCTACAGCTCTCTATACATATATATATATGTATATATATATGTATGTGTGTGTATATATATGTGTATATATATGTATATATAAATACATACACACACATAGACATACACATATATATCCAAGAGATTTTACTTAGCTGTCCAAAAGGTACTACAAACCAGTATGACTGAAACTGAATTCTAATTTGAATCTCTTCACCCCTTACCTTCAAACCTATTTCTCCTTCATTCACCTTCAATTCATGTTGCCACTGTCCTCTCAATCAGCAGTGGAAAAAAAATATCAGGTTGAATGGGCTTCTTTTGGTAAACTCTCTTGAACAGGCTGCCATATTCCCTTCATCTGTACATAAGCGGGCTTGCATGTGAGTATTGCTGTATCATACTAACTTTTAAATTTACATCCAAAGATAAAATGCCACAGAGTTGAATTGCCCAGTCTGACTACTGTGCAACCAGCCTGCCCTTGTGATAAGCTGGAGAGGACTGCACATGTACACAAGCCCNATTTTGAAGCTTGTTTTCCAAATCTAAATATGTCATTCTCTCTGAAGTGGGTATCACTACAGAGATTTTTTTTGAAATCTAATCTTCCCAAGAGATATAAAAATTTATGAACTTAAATAATAGATTCTTCTAGAAATGACATTTTTATGTAAATGTTGCTGGCTAAAACTATAGATTAAAGATGAGTAAGATAAAATTTCTGTTTTTCAGATGTTTGGATCATTTGACAGGAGTTATACTTTTTATAAAGAAAGAAATAGAATTTACTAAATAAATTCAGGCTTGGAAATTTCTTTAATCCAATAATAGTTAAATTATTTGATGTATATTATTAGATGAAAATGAATGCCCTTAATTATACAGTCTGCAAACATGGTCCTGTTTGATCTGTTATTTTAGAAAATACTTAATACCAATTAGTTTATATTTCAGTATCTGAGAATATAAAATAAAATGATTTGAAAAAAGATTTCTACAAATTGAACAAATTAAGTTATTTTTCTAAGTTGTCTGGAATTAATCTAAATTCAAACATGTTTTATGAGTATTAGGTACTTTATAATCTGCTAATATAAAAATATATTATCTTGTACTTTTTACGGTTGATTTTATAGATTTGAAACTGGTTTAAAATTTAAGACATTTTAATGACTCTCAAAAGAAATCAGAAGTGATCATGGCCAATTGCTTCATCCAGCAAGCCCAGTAGCCTTTACTTTCATTCCACATATGCTATGCTCAATGATGGACAGGGCTACTAACATGACTTTAATTACCTCATGAATGCCAATGGCTCCTAAATCTACAGCTCTCTATACATA
>NW_007732006.1:42870-53085 GCF_000696425.1 Galeopterus variegatus
TACTGTGCAACCAGCCTGCCCTTGTGATAAGCTGGAGAGGACTGCACATGTACACAAGCCCCCAATATCAAATGATGATTGTGACAGTGTTTGGTCATCCAAGTCACAAAATCAAAATAACCTCAATGAGAGCACTAAATGTATGACGTAGTCAAGACGTTGGTTGGAAGTTGTTGAGAAAGTTGTTAAGTGTTCAGGGAGCCATCACTGCCTGTCAGCCACGCCGTGAACTTCTTGCACTGGAAGCCCAGTTTTCCGTATGCCTAAGCTCTCTCAGGCAACACAAGTGTCGCAGCAAGAGCATTACCTCCAGCGTCATTATCTACTTGCTGACCTCCCTTCTCCCTGACCCTTTATGCTAAATTTTGTAGTGTGTTTACTTATGACTAATTGTTTGACCCCTGTATCTCTTAGTTGCGTTTTAAAAAAAGTGAAAGCAATTCTAATTTCAGCTTGCCTTGAAAGTAACATGTCCTGCTCTTCCTCTAGCTTCTCAGAGATAAGAACCTCGTGGTTAAGGTGAAATTATGCATCAAACAGTTTCCTCAGATTGCATGTCTGTCATCCAAAGTGTCACTTGAGGCAGAAACTATGAACCATTTTGAATTCCTCCTAGTCTCTCATTTCCATATGAAGCAGTCATTATCTTCACTTTAATTATACTTTAATTACTGTGAAATTCCTTTACCATTCTCTATTCCTTTGGTCACTCACTTGGGAAAGTTCGCCCTACTCCTGCACTCGATATCTGCAGCTTCATAAACGACCTGTCTGCCTCCAGTCTTATCCATCTAATTCATTTTCCACCCTACAACCGGAATGATAATTCTATAAGTTCCAATCATCACTTTACTCCTCTTTAACGGTACTCCATCATCTTCAGGGGAAAAGCGTATTTTTCAGTATTGCTCAAAATTTTCCAAATGATTTGACCACAGTACTCCTAAGCAGCCTTATGCCTCGCCACAGCCACAACTGTTAAATTCTGCTCCAGACTTTCTTAACTACTAGTATCCCCTCCCGTTCTTCACTCTCCATCCTGTATTCACAACCTGCAAGCAGGCACCCAGCCAATCCCACTTACCCTTTGGGAATCACTTTAAAAGTGAATTCCTCGAGGGGCAAGTTCAGAATCTTCCTCCCACATGTTAATCCCCACTCCCACACTCATACTGGGTAAGATATGTTGACATGTACCATGGGAGCGCTGTGCCTACCCATGTAATACTTGTAGCATTTGCCACACTATACTATAATAATCTGCTTACTTGTTTATGTTAATAGTAAATGCCTTGAAAAACAAGGATTGTAATTTATTCCTCAGATTATTTCTTGATTTCCAGCATAGTACCAGGCATATGGATACTATTGATCCATAGTTATTTGTAATGCATGTAAATATAATCTCATCTCACTTACTTGGTAAAATATCAAAATAATCTGCTATAAAAGAATTTTTTTATTTGCTTATGATATTCTCTCAGGTTTAGAATAATCCCCCCTCCTTCTGATCCTTCCTATTTGAGTCATCAGCATGTTTTACATGTATCAATGTCCATTTCAAATGTCACTTTTTCATAATGTTTACTGTAACCTTTGAGTCAGTCTTTTTTTTTTTTTTTTTTGTACTGGAATTACAAAAAAAGTTTATACTTCTAGCTAGTCCTTCAGCCATTATTTTTAATATATAGTTAGATTTTGGTTACAAAAGAGATGGTGTGGTCTGTTGGAACATACAGTCTCTTGTTTATTATTTAGTAATCATTTTTAGTCTGAGCACTTAGCTCAGGATCTTTTCTGTAGTACCTGCTTATAAATTACATGCTGAATTAAATTACATTGAAATTCTATTTAGTACTCGTACTAATAAGCATGAAGAAAAAATATTTCTAATAGATGTTCTTATTTTCTGTTAATCAGCTTTATAATTATTCAATTAATTCAACAATTTTCTTAATATACGCTCGTAAAATTGTTGCAAGCCTCTGGTTGATTTTCAGAGTTTTAAAAAAGTTTATCTTGACAATTTCCCCCAGTGTTCTCATTACTTTCATGGAAGAGCAAAATTCTGTGGATCCTTCTTTTGCCATCATGAATGTGTTCTCTGTATTTCTTTAAAAATATATTTTAGTACTTCATGCATTTCAAGAAATCTGCGCATTATGCCTAATTTAATATAAAGTTGTTTATAATATTCCGTTACTGTCCTTTTGTTACCTGTAAAATTTACACTGAAATCACCTCTCTCAACCCCAATACTGCTGATTTGTGTTTTCTCTCATGTATTTTTCCTTGATCGGCCTGATGAGATGTTTATCACTTGTAATGATATTTTCAATGAACTAACTTGTTATTTTATTGTTTTTATCAACTGCTTTTTATGTTTTCTATCTTACTAATGTCTTTTTTAATGCTTATTGTTTCCTTTATTCTACTTGCTGTATATTTTCTTTTCTCTATGTTTGAGATGTTTATCACTTGTAATGATATTTTCAATGAACTAACTTGTTATTTTATTGTTTTTATCAACTGCTTTTTATGTTTTCTATCTTACTAATTTCTTTTTTAATGCTTATTGTTTCCTTTATTCTACTTGCTGTATATTTTCTTTTCTCTATGTTTTCTCTATTACCTTAAGGTACAAGTGGAGATTACTAATTTGAGACCTTTCTTCTCTTGAATATAAGCATTTTGTGCTTTGAATTCCTCTCTGAATAGTAGCATCTCACAATTTTTAATATGTATTGTCATCATTTTCTTCCAATTTAAAAGCTTCAAATTTCTTTTTTGATCTCTTCTTGAACCATGGATTACTTGAAGTGTGCTAGTTAGCTTCCAAATATTCTATCAGTTTTTACATATTTTTATATAACAGACTTTCAACAATTCCATTTGATCAGAGAACATGCTTTGTATTATTTGAAACAAATTAAGTGTATTGAGTCTTGTTTTATACCCAATAAATGATCAATCTTTGTAAACATTTTATGTGCATTTGAAAATAATGTGCCTTCTGCTGTCATTGGGCAGAGTGTTCTATAATTGTCAGTTAAGAGATGTCACCAATGCTGTTCAAAGCCTCTGTATAATAGTCGACTTTCTGTCTAATTGTACTACCAATTGTTCAAAGAGGACTATTGTATTCGCTATCAGTTGTTCCCTCTTGCATTCTGTAGCTCTGTTATTAGATGTATAAATGTTTATCATTGTTATACTAACTTGATAAATTTACCTCTTTATCATTATGAAATGATCCTCTTTATTCCTTTTAATAATTGTAGTGTAAAATTTACTTTGGCTGATATTTATGTAGTTACTCCAGGTTTCTTTTGATTAATGTTAGCATGGTATATCTTTTCCCATCATTTTACCTTTAGTCTACTAAAGTACTAAAGTGGGTTTCCTAAAGATGTGTCTTTTTATCCAATCTGGAAATCTCTAACTTTTAAATTGAGGTGTTAAGATGTTTACACTTATTATGATTATTAGTATGGTCAAGTTTAAATATGCCATCTTGCTATTTATTTTATATCTGTCCCATTTTTTATGCTTTTTTTTTTCCTTCTACTATCTTTTGGATTGAGTAGTAAAAGAAAAAGTCAAACTATAATTCTAATATAATGAATACATCTTTCAAATATGAAGGTAAATTAAAGACATTTTTAAATAACTAGAAGTTGAGAGAATTCATCACAGAATTGCATTACAAAAAATGCAAAATGGAGATTTTTAGAATGAAAGGAAATAGCATGTGAGATAAACTTATATATGCAAAAATGAATTAAAAGCACCAAAAATGTTGAATATTTGAGTAAATACACTATTTTTCTTCCTTAAATTCTTTAAAAGACAACTATATTTTTATATCAAAAGTATATCACTATTTTGGGAGCTATAATGTATAAATATGTGATATTAGGATTAACAATGTGAGAATAAATAAAATTATTCTGTTGCAAAGGTGCATACCTTTTTGGAGAGTAGTAAAATATGAACTTTAAGTCCACTGCAATATAAATGTGCACTCTAATCTAGAAGCTATCCTTAAAAATAACACAGGACAAAAATAGACATCTCACAAAATGGTAATATAGCAATGACCAATAAAGAGTGTTAAACACTATGAGTTACCAAGAAAATGAATATTAAAATTATGAGATTCAATTTCACACCACTAGAAAGGCTAAAATTCAAAGCACTGACAAGAGAAATTCTCCTTCTAAGATGAAATAACAGAAAACGTACCTACCATTTCATATAAGAAAACTAAAAACAAGACAAAATATTGAAACCATGGTATTTCAACATAGTAAACTTTGGGCAGCAAAGGACAGTGATCACTGTGAGAAGGGAATCAAACAAGGCGAGCCCTATGATTGCTAAAGCATGCTGACTGTAGAAAGTTTCCATGCTTAGACTCAGGGAAGGGAGTTGCAGAAAAAAACAGGACAGTCATCTTCAATTAGAAAGATTGAAAAGAGAATACAAAGAAGGCCTGGTGGCTATATTAAGAGGATGAATGAACTATAAGATAACTCCAAGTGGTCTGATTTATATGAAATTGGAAGACTGAAAGGAAGGGAGAAGATATACTTGGAGAGATTATAGCTGATTTTAAAAAATTTGAGAAAAGTGACAAATCCACATAGCCAAGAAGCTTGATATTCCTAAGCACAAGGAACATCAGGAAAGCATACCAAACCATGGATAGAAACAAAATTTTATGAAGTGACTCATATATACAGGGAAACAAAGATCAGAATGAAAGCAGACTTCTGGCGGCAAACACTGGAAGTCAGGAGACAGTGGCATGCCACCTATAAAGTTCTAAAGGAGAAGAACCGTCACCCTAGAATTCTACAGTCAGCAAAGATACTTTTCAAAAATAAAGTTGAAATAAAGACTTTTTATATATAAAAAAGCTGAAAGACTTTAGCACCATAAGACTTACATTAGAAAAATTTAAAAGTTTTTTATAAAGAAGAAAGAGACACTGAATGGAAATCTAGATCTACGCAAAAAAAAAAAAAAATAGAGATCAAAATGGTTACTATACTGGCAAATATAATTTTTAAATTATTATTTAAATACCTTGAAGATATCATTGATTGCTCAATGAAAAAATAAAAGCAGTGAAAGTGAAGCTTTTAATATATGGGATTTGCTGAACTTGTTGGATCTTTAGCCTAATGTTATTTTTCAAGTTCGGGAAATTTGGCAGCATTACTTCTTTCAATATATTTTCTGTTCCATGTGCTCTTTTCTCTTCGCTGAGACTTTAGTTACATTTACATTTTATTACTTGATACTATATCACAGGTCGATCAGCTTCTGTTCATTTCATTTTATTTTTTTCTCTCTGTTTTTCAATAAAGATGACTTTTATTATTGTTGATTTTTGTCTTCAATCTGATCCTCAGTCCACCCAGATATTATACTTTCATATTCTAGAATTTTTGAGACTTTAGTTACATTTACATTTTATTACTTGATACTATATCACAGGTCGATCAGCTTCTGTTCATTTTATTTTATTTTTTTCTCTCTGTTTTTCAATAAAGATGACTTTTATTATTGTTGTTTTTTGTCTTCAATCTGATCCTCAGTCCACCCAGATATTATACTTTCATATTCTAGAATTTTTTGTTTTTACAGTTTTAATTCCCCTGACACAATTTCCTTTATGTTCATTTATTACGAACACTTTCTTCTTTAAGACCTTGAATACGTTTATAATTACATTGTTAAAGTCCTTGTCTGTTAATTTTAACATGCTGGTAATCTCCAGGGTAGTTTTAATCACCTGCATTTTCTCTTGAGGTTGCATTACACTTTCCCATTTCTTCTTATTCTAGTATTCTTGTTGTTTATTGGACAGTTTTAAGTGCTGGCTGAAGGTGAGGGAAATCTAGAATGGGTGGTAGCGGAGGAAGATGATGCAAACCTATTACGATCTTGGAATTAGCTGTAGCAATGGAGACTATAGCTTATTGCACTAATTCTTCTGTATTAAGTCTTTTGTAAAGATTGTGTATGGCTTCATGGTTGCCACCACCATGAAGTCTGGTTAAGAGTAAAGCATGGAAGAATCTGAGATTGGGCTACAATCTAATGATTGAACTAGAACAGCAACACTTTCAGCCAAGTTACATCTCCTTGACTTAATCTCAGATTTCAGTTGTGGATACAATGGATGGGTCTAGGTGTGTTTCATTTCCCTGTGTGCTGAGAGTGTGATTGTCTCTAGCCTGGATTGTGTACTGCATATCTTCAGTTTTTGCCTTAAAAATCCTCCTTCACTGAAGAACTGGGAAGGATTTTATTCAGGCTACATTCATGTACTGCTGAGATGTACAAGGGGAGCAATGACCCCAGGGAAAGACTCGAACAATGAGACATGGGAAGGATTAGATAACTATCTTATCTCCTTCAGTTTGGATAAATAAGTTAGTGAAGTAGCCTGCTTACTTCTTAGGAGGTGCTATAAGAACAAAGCTCCAATGGGTAATTTTTCCTTTTATTGACCTTTCCTTTTTGTCTCACTCTCCCAGCTTCCACAATTCTTCCTCCTTGGACAAGCTCCCAAATAACTATTCATAAGTTCTTGTAGAATCAATAGCAGAACTAAAGTTCAAAACGTTTCTCCATGTAAAGAGGATTGAAATAAGATATTTTCAAGGGGATATCATAAAATTACGGATAGTTATTTTAATATCTGAGAAATCTGAGCATTCTTAGAACAGAATAAAAGGAGCTACAATTTATCATTTAAAAAAATTAATGTGGGTTAACTATTGTTAAGAGCACCTCTCCCGTAAATTAGTGTGCCTAAAGGGCTTGCAAATATAATATTCACTCAAGTATTTAGTTTATACACTAGCTCTGTGAAGAAGAATATATTCATCAAAAGTAAACACCAATTCAAATAAAGATACATTTGAAGGGTATAACTAAATTAATGAGGTTTTAATAGTGTTTTATATTTTTGCTCATGTTCAGGTAATCCTTTCCACATCCATTAATGTTAGAATTATTGATCTAGAGCACTACCTACCAGAGGACTCAGACTCATTAACTGATTCCTTTTTTTGTTACCAAGAACATCACCCTCTGCAGACAGGAATATAATAAATGTAATTCAAAATCAATAGTAATAAGTACCACTACAATGAGAATTCTGAAACGGCAAAAACCCTTACAAATGCTAGATGATTTATGGCTTATTTTATGCAAGCAGAATTCAGAAATCTGTGTTTTGGTAAAGAAAGTAACTTAGTACATCATTTAAGGAGAACTGTAATTTGTGTTACTATAATGATTAGTACCAAATTTTGTACTTTTAAATGCTATGGAAGCAGCCTTCTTACCCCTGTACCTAAGACTTGTATCTAACCAATCGTGCATTAACTAGTGTATCTGTTGCTAAAAATAAAATAATTTTAAAATTTTGTAATATTTTGATAATGGAGTTTATTTTCCAAAATGCCATTTCTCCAGACTGTTCAGCTAAGGGAAATTCTTGTTTCAGTAGTAACATGTTTAAAAACCTGGTAGTTCTGTGTTCATATTGCTGGGACTTAAGGCATGAAAGCTGTTCTTACAAAGACAGGCAAGATGTAGAATATTTACAAATTAAATAATAAAAGGTTGAATCAGCTTAGAACCTAGCTCAAACTAACATGTATATTGGTTTCAGCCTCTAGTCAGATAAACCCTCCAAGCATTCTAAATATAAGCTTTCCCCTCTATCTCCAGTTCTGGATACACTAAAAGTCTATTTTCTTCCAAAATCCTATCAGTCCAAATCCAAATTTTGCCTTTGATTGACTTTTCTTTCAGTCCCTAACCTTTTCAGCTGGACATAACTTGTTGCCCTTTAGATGAGGTTTATTATCTAGTGTAGGAAGTAATTTGTATTAAGAGTTTATTTTCATTAAGTGAAGAAATTGCTACTCTTAGGAATAAAAAAAATGATTTGACAATTCTTACTTAGCCAAATTATATACTAAAATTTGTTCATGAGTTGTGAATGATACTATATCCAAATAAGACATTACATATTAACATGCATAAGTAGGTCAGTATATTTAGAAGAAGACCAATTTTGAAATGGTTTTGTTAAATATCCTAAAAACATCCCCTTATTATTGATACAGCCTTTTGTCTGGTTATTCGTTATTTCAAAATTTCTTTTCACAGATGAAAGTATACAAAATAAAATGCAGATAATAGAAAAGTGCTCACAGTTGAGAAAATGTGCTTTATGACTGATAAATGAGATACCAAATTCCAAAGTCATTCCCATAAATTTTGGGCATAACTGAATTAGTGAACATAAGTGGTAATGACACCAATATAAAAGATTTTAATATCTTTTTTATGATTTGTATATATGTAAAATACATTCTTTTTCTAATTGCCATGAATAATAGTGTGAATGCAAATGGAAAAAGCAGTCATAACTGAATTAGTGAACATAAGTGGTAATGACACCAATATAAAAGATTTTAATATCTTTTTTATGATTTGTATATATTTAAAATACATTCTTTTTCTAATTGCCATGAATAATAGTGTGAATGCAAATGGAAAAAGCAGTAAAGAATTAATATCCCTCCCTGACTCTTCAGATAGGAAACTTATGTCTAAATGAATTCTAAGCATCATTTATTGTTATTTGTACTACAAAATTTCCTGTAAATATTGATTACCAAAGTACTGTTCTGATTTTATTCATTGAAAACTTGAAACCACTGCAGAAAAATAAAAAAAGAAAAAGGGAATTAGCCAGGAAATTATTCCAAAACTTGGGAAGTCATTGTATCAACCCGCTATTTCTGTGATGGATTTACTTTGGTTTATTATATGTCACTGAATCAACATGTACAAAAAGATGGAGACATAAACATGTATGTTTATGTGCTGCACACTTGGTGCAACCTAACTGAACAAATGCCTAGATAGAATTGTGTATTAAAGGATTAACCCAGCCCAAAGAAAGGTTTGGTCTTTTGCCCCCAGATCCTGGGAGGTAACCTCTAAGCTCATGGAATGTCCTGACTGAGAGGAGAGTCTTTGTTCATCAGGGGGTCTTGGGTCATGTGGATAATCTATGCTAACAATGTGATTTCTGGTTGGAGACCTGGGCTGCATGGTTTCAGCTCAACCTCTGAAGAAGGTGGACTAAGGTCAGCTGGTGGGCAGTCAGTCATATATATATGACCAACCCCCAATAAAAAATCTGTGGACAGTAAAGATCAGGTGAGCTTCCCCAGTTGGCAGTATTCCAATCAATGTGCATCATGTTACACAGTATTGCTGGGAAATAAGCACTCTCTACGTAACTCCACTGGGAGAATACAACTGGAATCACCGCACCTTGTCCCTGCTGGACATTGCCCCTATGTGCTGATGTTAATGTGTGTCTTTCTGATGTAATAAACTGTAACCATAAGTATAACAGCTTTTCTGAATTCTGGGAGTCCTACTAGGGAATTATCAAACCTGAGAGTGGTGTTGAAGATCACCTTATACACAATAACCACAACTACAAGCATGTATATTCTATACTATACATATGTAGGTATAAGTGTATGTAGAGAGGCCATGTTTCAATAAACAATCTCTGAGTAAATAGTCAATTCCATTCTGAATCCAAATTTTGGAAATAAATGATGGTATTCTTTGGAAGAATATTCATATTAAAATATATTATGGGCTGTCGGCCTGGCTTTGAAGTACCTGACCTCCCCTCTGTGCTGGCTGCTGGGCAAACGAGATGAAATTGTCAGACCCTGACTGATTACAGGCTGGGCTGAACATCTATGAGGGGAACAGCAGCTGACCCAGATGAAAAGAGAGGCCAAAGGCTATATTCTTTCTGTGAGGTGGAGGACAGCCAGAAGGCAGTGGCCACAGGATCATCCACACCAGACCCTGAGGGATAGATGGATAGAAGATTTCCCACTGGAGAACTCTAGGACTTCAGGACTAATTATTCTAGGCAATGCCCTGGAGGGAATCAGAAGTCAGGAGCACCACCTTGTCTCTCAGCTCTGAGGACAGCTTCCAAAGCAAGACAGAGTCAGGGAGAATGATCATGGCAGCAGGAAGGGAGTGAACCGCCAGCGCCCCGTGCTGGCAGGATCCCAGAAGCCACCAGCAAGAAGAGGAACTCAGAAAGCCTGATTGTGAGTCAGAATCTCTGGTGTCCTT
>NW_007732006.1:54124-54760 GCF_000696425.1 Galeopterus variegatus
TTCAGTGAAATATAAAACACAATGGAGAGTTTAACCAGCAGGCTAATGGAAGTTGAAGAGAAAACCTCTGAACTTGAAGATAGGCTGCGACGAAGTTGAAGAGAGAACCTCTGAACTTGAAGATGGGCTGCTAGAAATAACACAAGCAGACAAAAAAAAAAAAAAAAGAAAAGAAAAGAAAAGAAAAGAAAAGAAAAGAAAAAAGAAACAAAGGCATTGAAGAAAATCTGAGAGAGATATCAGACAACTTAAAGAGTTCAAATATCCAAGTCATGGGTATCCCAGAAGGGGAGGAAAAAGGAGATTGCATTGAAAACATATTCAATAAAATACTGGCAGAAAACTTCCCAGGTATAGGAAAAATCACAGATCTTCAGATCCAAGAAGCTCAACGATCTCCAAACATATTCAACCCAAAAAGGTCTTCTCTGAGACATGTTATAGTCAAATTGGCAAAACTCAAAGACAAAGAGAGAATCTTGAGAGCTGCAAGAGAGAAGCATCAAATCACCTATAAGGGAGCCCCAATCAGGCTAAAATCAGACTTTTCATCACAAACCCTAAAATCCAGAAAGGAATGGGAGGATATATTCAAAACACTAAAAGCCAGAGATTGTCAGCCAAGAATACTCTACC
>NW_007732006.1:58125-58978 GCF_000696425.1 Galeopterus variegatus
TTCGGTAATGGGCCACAATAATCAACCTCATTGTATATCGACAAAATAAAATTTAAATATATATATACATATATATATATATATATTATGACCACTATTTGTTTTCAGTATTCATTTTCTTAAAATTTTCTAAAATATTTATTAAAATTTGAGTGATTCTGTAGAGGAAACTGAGGGTAACAAGAAATATATGAATTGCACTTCATTTTCCAGCAATGGTATAAAATGTTCTGATGTCAAAGCTATGAAGAAATCAAACAGGAAGAGTCAATTTCCCAGTATTCTATGTTCCCAGTATCCTGCTTCTTTGGAAGAGGATAAAGATTGTTTACTCTCATTCAAAACAAACCTTTGTTATTTATAAACACTACTTTTCTTACATCAACTGTAAAGTCACACATTTTTACCACTACTGTTTAAAGTAGATCACTAAAGTAGTTCTAAAGAAAATATACACATAAAAGTTTCAGCCAGAACATGATGAATATCGTAGCTAATGTGAGTGAGCTGAGCAAATTTCTGGCAGGACAAATATAAAAACGTTGATTGTAAACTAGCTTGTTGAAATGCATTATTGGATAATGGCAGAAAATGGAAATATATGAAAAAAATTTGAGTACATTATTCTATTTATGCATTTTTAAACTTTCATTTATTGAAACAGGTAGACAAATACAAGGGTACTTTAAAAAGTTCATGGAAGTATTCTTATTACCTTTTCATTCTATTTCATACAAACTTTTTGAATTACCCTCATAGATCTTAGGAGCAAAAGAATTAGAATCCAGAAACAGACCCAAACATATATGGTCATCTGATTTTTGCTGACGATAACACTGCAGAGAAATTTTTT
>NW_007732006.1:59577-84472 GCF_000696425.1 Galeopterus variegatus
GAAGAAAATTGTCATTCAATTAATAAGCAAATATTTCTTAAACAGAAAACAAATTTTAAGATGACTGTTTATAAATTTGACTACATCATAATTAAAAATATTTTTTTTTATTGAAACATGACATTCAGTATTGAAAAGGCAAGCCGCAGACAAGGCGAAGATATTTATAACACATTTTAAAAAGGACAAATATGCATAATACATAAAGCGTCAATAAGAGAAAAGCAAAAAACCCAATAGAAAAATGTCAAAACATTTGAAGTACCACTTCCAAAGAAAGATATCTAAGAGCCAGTAAAATATATAAAAAGGTAGTTGTTCAAGACTGAACTGTGTCCCATAAAGTCCATATGTTGAAACCTTACTGTGGATATATTTGGAGACAGGGCCTTTCAGGAGGTAATCAAAGTTAAATGAGGTCATAGTGTGGGGTTGTAATTCAATAGGACTGGTGTTCTTATAAAAAGAGGAAGAGACACTAGGCATGTGCATGCACAGAGAAAAGGCCAGGTAAGAACACAGAGAGAAGATGGCTGTCTGCAAGCTAAGGCTTCTAATGAAACCAAATCTGCCAACACCTTGATCTTGAACTTACAGCTTCCAAAACAGTGAGAAAATAAATTCCTGTTGTTTAAGACACCCAGTCTGTCACATTTTGTTATGGCAGCTTAGGCAGACTAATACAGTACTCTTCATCAGTCATCTGGTAAATGCAAATTAAAGTTACAATGCTGTACCACCAAACTCTTACAAGAGAGGGTAATACAAAAAACATAAACAATAGAAAGTGTTAGTAAGATTGTGAAGCAATCCTCACTCTTACAGCGGGAGAATAGATTGGTGTAACTGCTTTGTAAAACTGTTGAGGATTATCTACTTAAAGTGAGTATTTGCAAAATTTATGACCCATCAATTAAACACTTAGGCATATAGCCAACAGATATACCTAAATTTATTCACCCAAAAGAAACAAAAGAATATTTATAGCAACATTATCCATTATATCCCCCAAATGGAAAATATTAAAAAATGTCAATCGACAGTAGAATGGAAGAATATATGGCATACGTATACAACGAAACTATAGAGCAATGAGAATGAATAAACCACAAAAGCACACAACTACTTAAATAAATCTCAGCGACCAAAAATACGACAAAATAAGTCAGACATAAAAGAATACAAACTTTATAGTGTTATTTATGTAAAAATCAAGGTCTGATATGCTAATCCATGGTTTTATAAAGCAGGATAGTGGCTCTCCTGGTAATATGTAGGAAGTGGGAAGGGGCTTGTGTGATGCTAGTGATCTTGTTTTTTGCTTTGAGTGCACTTCACATGGTGTATTCACAATGTAAAAAATAATTGATCTTTTCATTTGTGACTTGTGTACCTTATATTTCAATTAAACTCTTTTTAGAGATGCTTATAATGATATATCCTTACTTTAAAAAATAGAGAATTAAGATTTATAGAAGACAGTAAAAATTGTCTACAATATTAACAGTCAAATCATAATATGTTTAATGTTCAGGGTGATTGTTCTTATGCATATATTTTATCTTTTATTTTTATCATATTGAATCTACAAAAATGTTATAATTTGACAGCTTTATAATTTAACATTATATTGCAGTCATGTTACCATTCACTATGTATTCCTTAAAATATTCTTTAAAAACATAATTTAATAAATACATCATTTTCTCTTATGTATCAAGTATACTTATCCCCCAACTGTTGTACAACTAGTTTATTCCTAATTTTTTACTATTATAATGAATTATTTATGGATATCATATTTGCACACAAAATTTCTGATGATTCCTGTTTGTATTACTTGAATAAATGCTCAAAAAATATTAATAAGGCTTGTGATCTATATTTCTATGTTACATTTTGAAAGTTTAACAATTTACAGAACAACANCAGTTCTAATTCTAAATGCTTTTCAAAAGGAAGTGGATCTTCAGCATAATCATACAAAGTAGACCAACTCCCAAGCAGAGTCATAGAATGGGGATTGCAGGTCTGAGAGATGGTAGCTTCCTTTGATGGTGGAGGTAGAGAAAAACTTAAGTATCACCATGCAATAATAACTGAATGAAACTTTCTAGTAAATGCTTATAATTACAAATATCTAGTGAAAAGAAACTGTTCAAACTAAAACAGAAAGCACAAGAGATGGAATCATGAATGAAGGAACAAAAAATTTCTTTCCAGAGTACTATGTGTGTGCTACTTTTCTATTGTATTTAAATTATCATTTCAATTATAAAAGCAACATAGTTTATTGAAAATAACTAAAACATGGATAATTATTAAGAAAAAAATCAGGAAACTACCATGATAAAAACTATTCTTAAGATTTTGGTGTTATTCTCATACATTTGTACACACATGAGGATGGGATTATTACATATGCTGCTTTGTAACTGGCTATTTTTTGAACTAGCAGCATATAATAACACCATCTAACATCAATGAATACTCACCTGCATCATTGCTTTTCCTTTTTGTGTGATATTTCATTAAAAAAATATATCAAAATTTATGAAAACAATCTCCCTCCCCGTCTTTTTAAGGATATTTGTTTCCAGTTTTTACTCTTATAAACAATACTTAGTAAATATTCTTTTATATATATATCTTTAGGCATCTGTGTAATTATTTCCTCAGAAAAAAAATTCTTAGAGTGGAACTATTAGGTCAGAAAGTCTTAATTTCTATGGGATTTGAATTATATTGCCCAATTTTCTATGTGACAGGCTGTAGGAATGTATACCAGCAGTGAATGAGTGCTGTTTTTGCTATAAACTGACCAATACAGAGCAACATAAAAGAAGATAATAGGTACAAAATAGGTACAAATGGTGTCATGTTGTTTTAATTTTTATTTCTCATTATTTGTGAGCACTGAACATCCTATTTTAGAAGAAAATAGAGGTCTCAAATTCACATCAGATTCTACCCTAAGAAACTAGAAAAAATAATAGCAAAGGAAACACAAAATAAGGCAGTTCAGCTATGAAGCACAGGCAGATTTCTGGATTCCACCAGTTCTGAGACCCCATGCCCTGCTAACAGGAGTCTGGATTCCAACTCTCAAAATGTTTGAAGTTAGAGGTAAACTGAATCACAGTAAATAGACAACAAAGCCCAGACCCAGATAAGCCGCAGATCAAATTAACTCTTTCCCCAACTCCCATAGCTCAACGAAAGAACTGATGTACAGGAAGTAAATATCATTTAATATCTATATTTTCATATAAAAACTCTAGCATATAATCTCAAATTATAAAAAATACACACATGGAATTTTAAACTGTGACATACATATAACATAGGGAATAGTTTATAGAAGCAGACCCAGAGATGTCTCGATTGTTGAAATTATAAGACAGTGATTTCAAACAACTATGATAAAAAAAATGCCAAAAAATCCATCGGATGAAGCGAATTATATGCATGAAGAGATGGTCATTCCAGAATAAATGTGGCAACTCTAACAAGAAACCATAGAGAAATACTAGAAATGACAAATACGATATCAACTAGGAAAAATTAATCTGATTGGACAAACAATCTTTAGAATCAGTATAATTGAATATTGGTCAATCCAAACTGAAACATCGAGTACAAAAGTTTAAAAACACAGAAAAGAGTATCCGATATCTGTTCTACAATACTTTTCAGTCTAATGTTCTTGTGATTGGCTTCCCACAAGTAAAAAAGGAGAAAATACGGTATGCAGAAAAATATATATTTGAAGAGAAAATGGTTGAGAACTTTCTAAAATTGAAGGAAAACATTGACCCACAAATACAAGAAATCTCAGAAAATTCTAAGAATTACAGAGAAAAGAAAAATACCTTGGTATATCATAGACAAACTGTGGAAAACCAAACATAAATAACAGACATTAAAAGCCAGAAATATATTACAGAGATGCAATTCTATAGAAAAATAGAATCCAAAGTTTGGGTTTGGGTTTCATCGCTGCTACTGTTATGATNCAGTTCTAATTCTAAATGCTTTTCAAAAGGAAGTGGATCTTCAGCATAATCATACAAAGTAAACCAACTCCCAAGCAGAGTCATAGAATGGGGACTGCACTTTGATGGTGGAGGTAGAGAAAAACTTAAGTATCACCATGCAATAATAACTGAATGAAACTTTCTAGTAAATGCTTATAATTACAAATATCTAGTGAAAAGAAACTATTCAAACTAAAACAGAAAGCACAAGAGATGGAATCATGAATGAAGGAACAAAAAATTTCTTTCCAGAGTACTATGTGTGTGCTACTTTTCTATTGTATTTAAATTATCATTTCAATTATAAAAGCAACATAGTTTATTGAAAATAACTAAAACATGGATAATTATTAAGAAAAAAATCAGGAAACTACCATGATAAAAACTATTCTTAAGATTTTGGTGTTATTCTCATACATTTGTACACACATGAGGATGGGATTATTACATATGCTGCTTTGTAACTGGCTATTTTTTGAACTAGCAGCATATAATAACACCATCTAACATCAATGAATACTCACCTGCATCATTGCTTTTCCTTTTTGTGTGATATTTCATTAAAAAAATGTATCAAAATTTATGAAAACAATCTCCCTCCCCGTCTTTTTAAGGATATTTGTTTCCAGTTTTTACTCTTATAAACAATACTTAGTAAATATTCTTTTATATATATATCTTTAGGCATCTGTGTAATTATTTCCTCAGAAAAAAAATTCTAATTTTTACTGTACACCACTCACAACTCAGCCTCACAGCTTGATTAGAAAAACTAACAGTTCTAATTCTAAATGCTTTTCAAAAGGAAGTGGATCTTCAGCATAATCATACAAAGTAGACCAACTCCCAAGCAGAGTCATAGAATGGGGACTGCACTTTGATGGTGGAGGTAGAGAAAAACTTAAGTATCACCATGCAATAATAACTGAATGAAACTTTCTAGTAAATGCTTATAATTACAAATATCTAGTGAAAAGAAACTATTCAAACTAAAACAGAAAGCACAAGAGATGGAATCATGAATGAAGGAACAAAAAATTTCTTTCCAGAGTACTATGTGTGTGCTACTTTTCTATTGTATTTAAATTATCATTTCAATTATAAAAGCAACATAGTTTATTGAAAATAACTAAAACATGGATAATTATTAAGAAAAAAATCAGGAAACTACCATGATAAAAACTATTCTTAAGATTTTGGTGTTATTCTCATACATTTGTACACACATGAGGATGGGATTATTACATATGCTGCTTTGTAACTGGCTATTTTTTGAACTAGCAGCATATAATAACACCATCTAACATCAATGAATACTCACCTGCATCATTGCTTTTCCTTTTTGTGTGATATTTCATTAAAAAAATGTATCAAAATTTATGAAAACAATCTATCCTTACTTTAAAAAATAGAGAATTAAGATTTATAGAAGACAGTAAAAATTGTCTACAATATTAACAGTCAAATCATAATATGTTTAATGTTCAGGGTGATTGTTCTTATGCATATATTTTATCTTTTATTTTTATCATATTGAATCTACAAAAATGTTATAATATCTATATTTTCATATAAAAACTCTAGCATATAATCTCAAATTATAAAAAATACACACATGGAATTTTAAAATGTGACATACATATAACATAGGGAATAGTTTATAGAAGCAGACCCAGAGATGTCTCGATTGTTGAAATTATAAGACAGTGATTTCAAACAACTATGATAAAAAAAATGCCAAAAAATCCATCGGATGAAGCGAATTATATGCATGAAGAGATGGTCATTCCAGAATAAATGTGGCAACTCTAACAAGAAACCATAGAGAAATACTAGAAATGACAAATACGATATCAACTAGGAAAAATTAATCTGATTGGACAAACAATCTTTAGAATCAGTATAATTGAATATTGGTCAATCCAAACTGAAACATCGAGTACAAAAGTTTAAAAACACAGAAAAGAGTATCCGATATCTGTTCTACAATACTTTTCAGTCTAATGTTCTTGTGATTGGCTTCCCACAAGTAAAAAAGGAGAAAATACGGTATGCAGAAAAATATATATTTGAAGAGAAAATGGTTGAGAACTTTCTAAAATTGAAGGAAAACATTGACCCACAAATACAAGAAATCTCAGAAAATTCTAAGAATTACAGAGAAAAGAAAAATACCTTGGTATATCATAGACAAACTGTGGAAAACCAAACATAAATAACAGACATTAAAAGCCAGAAATATATTACAGAGATGCAATTCTATAGAAAAATAGAATCCAAAGTTTGGGTTTGGGTTTCATCGCTGCTACTGTTATGATCAGTGCACCACGATCTTCAGATGGCTCCAGTAGCTGGCTCCTCTGTGGGAGGAGGAGTTGAGATACTCTAGGGTTTTCTCAGTTTTCCTGTTCCACCCACCTTTCAGCAGTCCTCACACACCTGTGCTACAGACGAGGTTCTCTCTGCATGCTCTTCTATCTTCCCCAGTGGTAGACTGCTTTTATTTTACTTAGAACTAGGTTTGTTGCAGAGGCATATTGGGCTGTCTACTGTGCTGCTCAGCCTCCACCTTAGACATGCCCTGTTACCTGGCTCTTGGGGATGGGACTTTATTAGTAATATAACACATGTATCTATGATTTTTCCTGCGCAGAAAAGTGCCTCCTATTTCTCTTCTAGTGGTAGCTGTTCCCTGCTTAATATTAGTGCAGAATTCCAAGCCAACTATGATTTCCTGTCCTCACAGGTACAGAAGGTTATTGCATCTACCTCCTTTCCAGACACAATTAATCTTGCCTGTGTCCTGAATATAAGAGAGATTTGTTTTGTTTGTTTGTCTGCTTGCTTGCTTGCTTGCTTCTCATACAAAGACAGAGGGGGGTTTACTTCTACTCCTTTCCCAGAATTGGTTAATTTTTTTTTTTTTTTTACTGGGCCCTGGGGTTTGAGTGATTGCTGCTGATGAGGATTTAAGGCTTTTGCTTCATAGCAGAGTAGGATCAAGGAAATTTGTCAGGGCTTTGTGTCTGTGCCCCAGCAGCAGATGATCACCTCTTCATACTTGTGCCACCAAAGGAGGTCTCTTTGGTCTCCTACCATACTGCTACTTTTTCATGAACACCTATAGGAATCCCATACAAAAAAAATTGTAAGTGAATATAAATCCCCCCTTGGGTCTAGGGATACTTGCTATTCTAACCTGACTTGCTAGCCCACATTTGTTCTTCCATAACGTGTTACAATTTTAGCCAAATTTCTTCTTGTTTGTGTGGCATCTACATCTGTCTTCTATGGTCTGTATAAAGTAAAAAACAAACAAACAAACAAAAACAGTTCCTGTGTCCTCCCATCGCTCACTGGAGGGGATTGTCCCTCTCCGGAATTCAGTTTTATTGGTTGACTTGTGACTTTAGCTCTCTTGTGGGCTCAATAAAAAGTTATGATGTTGCAGATCATTTGGGATTTTCTTTCAGTATTTGTTTGGAAGTGATATTCTCTTGGTGCTTTCTGCATCCTAAGCAGAAACAGAACACAAAGGTATTTTTTATATGTTTACTTATTCTAGGGTATGAAGCAATCTGTTGAGATTCAATCAGGGTGTGTAAATTCCTATTGTCCCTGCTCACGTTCACTTCAGTGTTGCTAGAATTGGGCAAGCATTTTATAAAGAAGGAAGGATGGTCATGCAAGTGCTCTAATTTTCATTTGTAAATGGCAGACCTAGACTATTTATAAATAGTCTAATTTATAAATTAGACTAGCAAGCATATAATTTCTTAAACTGCTGGACAGAAATATTGTCTTCTATTTAATTGTTTTTGTAGAGATGAAATACCTAGGAATCAATTTAACCAAAGAGGTGAAAGATTTCTACAGCGAGAATTACAAATCACTACTGAAAGAAATTAAAGAAGACACAAAAAGGTGGAAAGACATTCCATGCTCTTGGATTGGAAGAATCAACATTGTGAAAATGTCCATATTACCCAAAGTGATCTACAGATTCAGTACAATCCCCATCAAAATACCAATGACATTCTTCACAGAAATAGGAAAAACAATCCTAACATTCATATGGAACAACAAAATACCTGGAATAACCAAAGTGATCCTAAAGAAAAAATATAATAAAGCCAGATGCATATCACCACCCAATTACAAATTATACTACAAAGTTATTGTAACCAAAACAGAATGGTACTGGCATAAAAACAGATACTCGAACCAATGCAACAGAATAGAGAACCCAGTAATCAACCCACATACTTACAGCCAACTGATCTTTGACAAACAAGAACATACATTGGGGTAAAGACTGCGTCTCCAATAAGTGGTGTTGGGAAAATTGGACATCCATATGCAGAAGAATGAAAGTAGACCTGTACCTCTTACTATACACCAAAATCAATTGAAAATAGATGAAAGACTTACGTATAAGACCTGAAACTACAAAACTACTAAAGGAGAACATAGGGGAAACACTTCAGTAAGCAGGACTGGGCAAAGACTTCATGAATAAGGCCCCAGAAGCACAATCAACAAAATAAAAAATAAACAAATAGGATTATACCAAACTAAGAAGCTTCTGTACAGCAAAGGAAAAAACAGACTGAAATGACAACCTACAGAATGGGAGAAAATATTTGCAAAGTATACAACCTACATATCTAGTTTCATTTAATGGTCAGAAAAGATATTTGGGATGAATTCAATCCTCTTAACTTTAAGACTTTGTTTTGTGGCCCAATATAGGATATATCCTGGAGAATGGTTTATGTGCACTTCAGAATAATGTGTATTCTGCTGCTGTTGGATGGAATGTTTTATGTATGTCTGTTAGGTCAATTTGGTCTAAAATAGAGTTTAAGTCTGTTGTTTCCTTATTGAATTTTTTGTCTGAGACATTTGTCCATTTTTAAAAGTGGAGTGTTAAAATTATCTGTTATTGCATTGCTCTCTATTTCTCTCTTCAGATCTGTTAATACTTGCTTTCTATATTTAGGAGCTCTGATGTTTGGTGTATATATATTTATAATTGTTTTATTGTCTTGATGAATTGACTCCTTTATAATTATACAATGACTTTTTTCTTTTACAGTTTTTGACTTAAAATATATTTTATCTGAAATTTAAAAAATAATTGTTTTTTATTGGTTATAAATATTCATGAGATACAGAGCTGTTTGTCACTCTTCATGCCCAAAATGTGAAGGCCAGATACATACAGACAGCATGCCCATTATTGCAAATTGCGTTTGTACTGTGTCCCCCACCCAATTATCTCCAACCTACCTACCCCCTCCCTTTCCCCCTCCCCCACTCCCTTGTATCCCAAGGTACGCTCTCTCCCTCTGCAAGTCCAATGCACTACTGTGATCTTTCTTTCATTCCTTCTTTCTCTCTTAGCTCCGACTTATGTACCTTTTTCGTACATGCTGTATTTATCCCTCTGGGCTTTGCTCATTTCACTCAACATAAGTTTCTCCAGTCTCATCCATGTTGTTGCAAAAGACCACAAAAAATATAATTGTTTTGTGATTACCTGAAATAGTAGAGAACAACAACAACAAAAACAACAAAACACACACACAAAAACAGAATGCCCAGCTTGTTCTTCTGCTTCCACTCACTTTTTTTTTTTTTTGTATTGCAGTATCTGTGTTTAGATTAGTGCTTGTCCGTCTCTCCCCCCACAATGCATATAGACACACAAAGTATATTATACCCTTGCCCTTCTGTTTTGGGGTTGTGGCAGTTTCTGGGAAGTTGAAAATGACTGTACATATATTGTCTGTCTCAGAAAGAAGAACTAACTGCTCAGGTTTCTGCTTGAATGTAGACACTATGTTTTTTTAAGCCAAAGCCAGAACAGTAGGGATAAAAAGTTAAATAATATTACTACCTTTCTTTTAAGAAAGAACAAAATGTCTGGCTTATAGTAAACATTTAATAATGAACAAATGAGTATGATTTCTGATTGAGATTGTTAATTGAGATCCACACATCTTATAATTAATGAATTTTTCCTCCAGCCCCCGATGTTGGTGACAGCTAATTGCCACTCGAAGACTAATGTTCATGTCTTTTCCCTTTCTTGATTGTTTCTTTAGTGGGGAATTGGGAGATGCTACATTAGGGTCATTATCTTGATAGAATTTTTAAGTAAAAATGCTATAGTTTATTCTGATTTTTGGACTTAATTTAAAGTACTTTTTCTTTAGCTTTGTCATTTTCTGTAAGCTGTGGTCACCTAGTCCAATTCTATAATTTACTAAATGCATGATGATACGAAGGTCATGTAACTTTTCCTTTCAAAATTAAAGTGATAACATACCTTTCCTATTTACCTTATTTTTTCAATATCAAATGAGACTGTAAGTACAACAATTTTAGCTCATATCTGAACTGTGTATATAGTCATTATATGTCTGACTCCGTCCCTAAATTGTGTACTCCTGCGGGCTGTTGGGGCTTTGATTGATTACTTTGTGTGTTCAAGGTCAAGCACATAGTAGGCACTTTCTAACTGTTGATAAAATAAATTAAATATTTGTAGTATGAGGGCAATCATAATAAGTAGAAAATGTATGGAACAATAGATCTGTAACTCATTTGTAATTTCTTATCAAATTTAATACAGAATAGTGAAAATCCCACACATGTCGCTGACTTTCAAGTAGAAATGGGTAATTGTTTATTTCCTTGAGCCTGTTTAATTCCTAGCTGTGCATTATAAAAAGTTATTTAATATTTTTATGCCTGAAAACTAGAAATAATATTTCTGTTATATATCATAAATTTATAATATGTAATTTATCATTTATAACATACAAAAATGCATATAAACTATGTTATGCATATATATTTATAAAAATAATATTTATCATTTTGCTATTTTATCCTATAGCTCCTAGGATAGGCTCGCTGTAGAATAATTACTTTTTAAGTGTTTGATTCCCTTTCCTTTTTCTTCAAATACTTGTAATAAATGAGAACTTCATGAAATAGACATTCTATTTAGAAAGAATATCAAACCAGATATTAAATGCACTTTTATTGTGTTTAATGAATTCAAATAATTCAAAAGTATACTAAGCCATTCATATCATTAAGTAGACTAAATGGTAATTTAACTTAAACATAAATAATGCAAAATTTTAATGTAAAACTTTTTTTAAAGCAAATAAACCAAAGGAAATAATAATGAAATAAGTGTCTTTCTTAGATGCCTAAGAAAGAATATCAAACCAGATATTAAATGCACTTTTATTGTGTTTAATGAATTCAAATAATTAAAAAGTATACTAAGCCATTCATATCATTAAGTAGACTAAATGGTAATTTAACTTAAACAATAAATAATGCAAAATTTTAATGTAAAACTTTTTTTAAAGCAAATAAACCAAAGGAAATAATAATGAAATAAGTGTCTTTCTTAGATGCCTGCTCATCCATCAGATTTCAGCTAATATTTAATATCCTCAGAGAAAATCCAAAGAATCTCTCAACAAGCCCAGCTCACTCTACTTGCTCCTTTCAAAGTGCCGTGTTCCCCTCACAGTAAGCAACTTATGAATTTTTAGTATTCATAAATTTTCTTTTCTTTTTCTTGTTAAAATGTGAGCTCTGTAAAGGAAGTGACCATTCTAGTTTTATTTGTCACTGGCTTTTTAGTTCGCAGCACAGTATCTGAAGCTCAATAGACTGGGATCAATGCATTTATTTAACAAGTATTTATTGATTTTAAATGTAATTTTTAAATGTAGTTAAATTTACATTTTCAATTTTAAATAGAATCCATATTATGTTGCTATTTTATTTCGATGCCAAAAATTATTATTCTTGATTCTAGGATCATGCTAGTAGTGCAAATTTTCTTTCATGAACTTGTTTCCCAAGTTCCACAAGGAAAGAATGCACTGGTGTCAATGATTTGAAGTGTTCTAGTTCTTTAGCAAATATGTTTATTATGGAAAAATTGTCACATTGCATTTTTAAAGGCATGCAACATTTTTCTTTTGAGAACCAGATAACTGAAGAAGAATTGCTATCCACAAAAGATCTGAGTCAACTGAACATGATATGATGGTTGAAAAAATTAAACACATTGATATGGCTTTGTTTACTAGGGGAAATGAATAGGAAAGTCATTTAAAAATGAAAAAGTGGTCAGAGAAATACAGAAGTAATGGACGCCTATGTTTAGTCCTTTATGTTTTTCATATTTTCTCATAAGTTTGGTATATTTTTTTGCTGTTCCCAAAACATTTCAATAATGGTGCAATTATTCAGCATCAGTAAAATTCTTTAAATTAGTATGGTTTCATATTAATTGAAAAAAATTAGTTAAGGATATGTCAATGGTATTAATCATGTTTAGAAACACTTATTTTTATCCCTCAGTATACAAAAAAGTAGAGGATTTACATATATAAATACATACAATATTTTTATTTTTAAAATTTTTGTTCAGTTAATCACAGATATTAATTTTGAAATCCATTTTTAATTTACTCATTTTTAAAAATTATTTTTATCCACAGGCATTAATATCATAATAGTTATTAATAAAAGAGCACCAAATAATATAATGGCATATTTTCTCTGAAAGCAGATTGTATTTTGCTATAAAAGCATGAAAACAGTATGGTTCCAATTACCTTCTATATTTTGGAAAGTGGCAGCCGGCCAATGGACTGCATTTTTTTTCCTCCTAAAAGGATATAATCAAATAAATAGTAGATGAAGCTTTTGTTGACTCTTGGATATGTAAATTAAGCACACTATTTAACGAGTTATTTTGTCATACTGATGAGTGGAAACATTGATTTGCAAGACTAATTATACTCACTATTTTTAGAACAAGCAAAGGCTTTGCATTATGTAGTTTTGTAGGACATCAGAATTAGACAGGCAGGTTCCCTGCAGGTCAGGCATCCTCGGGAAATGCCCAGGATGTTTACATAAAATTCATCTTAGCAGAGGAGGTGAAGTTTATAATTCAGTAATTCTCTATGGGGCCATTTTGCATTTGGAAGGCAATTGGAGCTATCTGCTTAGATACACATTCCCAAATGTCAATGAGGGTATGCATCTGTGAATATGCTATTAATTACGAACAGCAGAGGAGGTGAAGTTTATAATTCAGTAATTCTCTATGGGGCCATTTTGCATTTGGAAGGAAATTGGAGCTATCTGCTTAGATACACATTCCCAAATGTCAATGAGGGTATGCATCTGTGAATATGCTATTAATTACGAACATACCTTTAGTGGTAAAATAAGTTCCAACTTTATTAGTCCTCTGAAAAGCAAGACATAAAAATATTCTTTTGTTGACCTAGTGAAATGTCTTGTAAGTCTATTGAGATTCATTGAACAAATCTGTTTTCTACTATGGTGCTTCAAAGAAAGTCCCGAGAGAGGAATTAGAACTTAGGTTTTGGAGTTATTCAAAGAAATATAGAAATGACAATGCACTCCAATGACAAAAGTATATAACTACTTTAACATAAATTTGTATTTCAGGGTCTTGATTTTCAACTATAATGAAATTTGGGTTTTTATGGAATGTAGGAATACATTTTCTGGATTAAAACCTTTGAAGAACATTTTTATCTTAAGCAAGTTCTTGATGAAAACCTATGAATTGGAATTCAGTGTCAAGAACAAGTAGAATATTGAAAGAGACAAATTGGGACTATCCTCCTTGGGTTAATTACAGGCAGGGGCTATCCCAAAGCTGTTCATATGAACTCTCTTCCCAAGAAATCAATTTGCTCTACAGTAGTTGACATATTCTTCCTGTAGAAGAAGCCAAATCATGGAAGGAATTGTATGTCCACTTCAGCAATTGGACGTGTCTTTACAGACTCGATGTCAAAGCTCATTCTGGAGTGGCAATGGCTATATTTGCAAGATTCAAGCTGCACCATTTATATGAAGCTATAACATAAAATCTTTATACTTCATCTCCTTGGTCCCTCAGTGTTGGGATATGCGTGGACAGCTAGCCACCAAATTAAACATCACATTGGAGAAGTGAAACTCTAGTTTAACAGCATTTGTATCATACATGTGTGTGTGCGTTTGTGTGTATAGTTTTTCCATCCTCAATACTAGTTAAAGACCTAGTTTACCAGTACTTTTCAAAAGATGAATTAAACATGGCCTCAGTTACATATTATGTACATGAAAGAGGTGAAATAACATTTGTTGAAGTTCAGTTTCATGGGCCAGACACTATGTTAGGAACTTCATACATTTTATTTTCTTGAATCCTCACAGATATTGGAATTATTATCCTCACTTCATAGAAGCTGAGGGTCACAGATGTTAGTTAAATCCATTTTATCGATTAACAACCTTCACTCCCATGTGATGGCTCTTAAACACCTTCCAATACTTCTATGGTTTGTGAGCACAGTTTGATGATGGTTGTTCTAGGAAATTATCATCATCGTTATTATTATATGCAATTATAGCATGTCAGAAGTGGAATGGGTTCCAAGATCATCTCATTCGATCATCTTATTTTGCCAAGGAGGAAACTGAGGTACAGGCAGATAAAGTCATTGTCACCCTTCCAGCTTATCAGCTCACTTGTTTTTCCTGTTTATTTATTCCAAATTTCCATTTATCAAATATAGAGGAAAAAAATAAACTATAATTGTTCAACTGAAGCCCATAAACTCAATTGAAAGGACACAGATCAACTGAAATTACATTATTATTTTTGTCATTTATTGTACGTAATCAAGGGAAATGATCCATAGATGCCTATGGATTTCATTAGAATCTCAAAGCATTTTGTGACGCTCAAAACAGTAATATCTATTGTGACCCAAGCAGCATATGCAACCTAACTTTCCTACAGAATGATTGCACTGCAGGTTTTAAGAGTTGCCTTGTAGAACATACTGAGATAAAAAATAATAAGAAATGGGCAGGCATTAGAATTGTTTCATAAAGCAGCTCACCCTTATAGGGAACTCTTAATTGAATTAGAAACACCACATTAATTAAAATAAACATTTGCATGTTTGATAAAGAGACTAGACATTTTGTTACAAACACTGTAGATTAGATATGGTTGAGAACAACGTTAGAATTTAAGAACTAGAGCAGATTCTTTTTTATATGCTTAAAATGAAAACAAGAAGAAAATTGGAAATCCTAAAGCAATTGTTGGAAATGATCACACACGTTCTTGACTTCATTTATTCTGATTTTGAGGAGGTATGAAGCCCAGAGAACAAGTGATGTGTGAAAAATATGTAGGCTGACCCTCATTTTACTTCCCATTATAATGGATATGTAATAATTCTTTTCATGTATTTCAAGGTTAAGTGTTCATAATTTGTTATTCTGATTTTTATAATCTATTGTGAAATTTTGAAATATTGATACAGTAAAAAATGTTATGCCAACTATGAAAGTTTTTCACTACTTCTAATGCTGCTTAGATCCTGTCCATCTACTTAATATCAAAAGATTGAAATAAGTTTAATGATTGCTGGAGGTTTTCATGTTTTAGATAATTATTTATGAAAGTTTTTCACTACTTCTAATGCTGCTTAGATCCTGTCCATCTACTTAATATCAAAATATTGAAATAAGTTTAATGATTGCTGGAGGTTTTCATGTTTTAGATAATTATCGTTTTTGAACAATTATTCCCTTGTAGGAAATTAAATGCTGTTTGCAATACATTTACATTTTTTTTTCTTTTCAAAATGCTGCTTTGAAACAACTTGTTATGTGAATGGTCTTGAAAAAAGAAAGCTACTGAAGCACAGAAAGAAACATTTCTGACCTAATGTCTTATATGAAACTTTGTGTCTAACAATGTGATGCAATTGGGAAACCCATAATAAGCAGCCTGGAACTCCAGGATACTTGCCTCATAGCCTGGGAGAAAAATGCTGCCAAATGATCAGCATCCAAACGTGTTAATGCGCTGCTTCCCTTTGGATGGTGCTGTGAAATGGCTTTCTCTATCCAAAAAAAGAGTAACACAATTATCAAATTTCATTGCGATCCAGATGGGAGAAGATGCGAGTTTACACAGGATGATCATCACATGTTGGGTTGAACAGAGGACTGACATTTTATTAGCTTGGTGGAATTGGGACCCCCTTATGTCTGACAGGGATGAACTGCTGAAAGCGTCCACAGGTCAGTAGCACAATAATAATGATGTATCTATCTCAGAATAAATTCTGGGACTTGGATATCTTATGCATAAATTCTGGGACTTGTATATTAAAAATATGCCTGTCTAAATAACTATAAATATAATCCTATCATACAGTAGAAAAATAATGTGTATGTATATATGTGTATGTTTATATAATGTGCATAAATTCTGGGACTTGTATATTAAAAATATGCCTGTCTAAATAACTATAAATATAATCCAATCATACAGTAGAAAAATAATGTGTATGTATATATGTGTATGTTTATATAATGTAATTTTGCTTATATTTTATATAATCTAAGTTTTGCTCATGTGTTACAAACGTAGATTGCCTTAAATAAATGACTAAGCAAATCATGGGGCTTTCTTTTCATTGTTTCGACGTAGGTTTAAATATAATTTCTTAGGGCCAATTGTTGGATTACAAATCACACTCAGTTTTAAAAAGCCTACTTAACGTCTTACTCTGGCATTTAGAGTAAATGCTAATAAGGACTTTATACTAGCAACAGGATAGCTCCAAGGGACATAGATGCTGATGAAAGGTGGGCAAAGATTTTGTATAAGATCCCACAGTGTTTTTTTTTTATATATATATATATTACCTGCTGCTCTTCAGTGGATAGATAAATGTTCAACAAAGTTTCTACACAACAAAAATTTCCCTTTTCTTCCCTGTTATTTTTTATTTTTGTTTTTATTAACAAATATTAGGACATGTTAATGTCATTTTGACTTCATGAAATATCTTAAACTAATAAATATTCAGTCAACAAGCACATTTTACTTAACCACTTGTAAAGCTTGATTTATAGCTTTTAAACATTTAGATCCAATGTACATGAGCCTCTGTTTATACTCAGACCTATAAATGTTATGTACCAGTGTGTGGAAGACAACTTATCACTAAGGAAATTATCACCATGTCTCTCAAAACTGTTGGTTTATGCTTTGTTTCTCAACTAATCCTAGAAATTAAAATTTTAATATTTTTCATTTTAATATGAAAGGAATGCCTACATATTTAAGAAAATATAGTATTGAAAAGTAGAAGAAAACTCAATACTCAAAGACGAAACTATGAATCTTTTGCTGTATTTTCTTCCTAGACTTTCCTATATGTATTTTAATGTATTTGCAAATATATTACATATATAACATGAATATAAATTTGGATTCTCCCTTAAAATATTTATATAATAATCATAATTTCATGTTAATACATAACCTTCATAAATATCATTAATACAATGGGTTCATAATGTTTCATGTGTCATTCTGTACCTACCATAATTTAATTAGTTATAATCCAGAAGCAACCTAAAACCAAATAGTAAGGACATATTGTTAAAAATGTGGGTCAGAACCCCATCCATACCCATTATTATTGGTGTACTTATTATTGGTGTACTTGTCACTGGATAGTCAATGTCCATATCTCGTTGTGGGGGATGTTCTCTAGTGTCCTGAGCTTGCCGAACATTTTTCTAGGCTTTCCAAAGCATCAAAGAATTAACACTTAATCAGAGCAGCTTTCAGCCAATGACTGATGGGAGTTGTGATAAATACCCCAGTTCCTTTGCCCCTGGAGTAGTATAGCACAGAGGCACATTTTATTAGTCAGGGTTCTCCAGAGAGACAGAACCAATAGGATATGTATATAGATATATGAGAGGTGATTTGTTAGGGGAATTGGCTCACATGATCATGACGCTAAGTCCCACAACAGACCACCTGCAAACCAGATACCAGGAGCATGGCTCAGTCCAAGTTCAAAAGCCTCAGAACCAGGGAAACCAGTGCTGTAATTCTCAGTTTGAGGTCAATGCCTGAGACTCCAGGGGTGCCATTTGCGTAAGTCCTGGAACCTAAAGGCTGATGAGAGAAGAGTGTATCCGTGGTGAGAGAAGAGTGTATTCCTGCTCCAGTGGATGAAACAAGAGATTCACCTTTTCCTCTGTTTTTGTTCTTTCTGGGCCTCCAGAAGACTGGATTGTGCCTCCCATATTGAGAGCAGATCTTTTCCATCTAGTCAAGTGGCCCACATGCTAATATCTGGAAACACCCTCACAGACACACCCAGAAATAACGCTTTTCCATGTTTCTAGGTATTCCCTAATCTAGTCAAGTTGATACCTAAAATTAACCATCACACAAATGTTTTACTCTGCTTCCAGAGTTCTCCAGGGGTAGCTGGTTTTAAATGCCATCTTTATTGACTCCTTCCTCTTTGAATCATTTCCCTACTCTTACTAGCATTTCCTGGGACCACCTCCCAAATAAAGAATTTTTACTCAAAACCTGAAGTTTTTAATCCCCCTAACGTTGGGATAGCTGGACAACTAATAACTCTTATATCCTATTCCCTTCAGCACCGACCCAAGAATCACAAATGTAAAATTTTTAAGGAAAATGTTCTCATGTTCCTTGGTGGTCAAAGAACATTAGATAATACCAAACAGGATGCTAGGTTTTAGAAATTCTAATACCTAACCATCTTCCAGTGTTTTTGAAGTATAAACTAAGGCAATTAAATGAGGCAAGTTGTTAAATCTATTGTCATTCGAGGATCAGGAAAAATGAGAAATGTACTAATTAACATTTAAAAAGTTATTTATAATTAGATAAATGAAAATACTATCTCATTTTAAAATTATTTTACCAATAAAGAGATTAAGCATTTTGCCCCATATATGTGAGGCATAGCTGACCTACCTTTTTCTTAATTATCCATTTAAGTGGAGCCAGGCAGAAAAATGAAAGAGGAGGCTGTGAAGTCAGGTCTGGTTTCAGTCTCCTCTCACCAGCTGGGAAGGGGCTCTGCTGGTCACTCACTGGTCTTTTGACCTGAGGCACTTAACCTCTTCAAATCAGTTTCCTTATTTATAAAATTAAGATATCAATATCAACTAAACATTAAAGCTGAGCTAATGAGAAAAGGAATATAAAACAACAGGCCCATTATTATATGATAAACATTCAGAAAATAGTAGTATGCCCTATTTTTGCCCCTTTATTTTACACTAACTTCTTTTTAGAAAAACATTACTTTTTATTTACTGTATGATAAGCTCATGGTAAACTATTAACCTTCTATCTCTTGTACGTATTTATTGTAAATATTTAGCAAACATGAACTTAGTTTCATACAGAATGGTAATTTATATGCAATTAAATTGATCTGTATTGTTTCTTCACGTAACATTTCTAAACTTAAAAAATTATTTTCCCTTAGCCTCTGAGGTTTGACAAATATTTAAATTATTTAATTAGAAATGAAATATTTTGAACTCATATGCTCTCCTGAGGTCTTTACCTCATTTTGGAGAGGAAAAAAAGCCAAATCATTCAATTAGTTTCTCCCTATATATTTTAATGAAAATTTTTATTTGTAAATATTCCCTTTTTGTGATTAAGAGTATGTAGGAAACACAAATACATCTCTTTCGTACAAATTTATAAAATTTATATTTTCTAGTGGGGCCAAAAGACCTTCCTGTAGACTGGCTTGACCTTGTTTTTGACCTTCACTTTTCCTTAAGCCTCTCTCCAGGCAAGCCAGGCTCATTTCTGTGCCTCTTCTGTCAATCTTCATCCACTATCATTTAACACTTTTGTTTGCTCTGTACACCCTCATGAATTGTCATCCCCTCTGCAATTCTAAACTGGATTTATTTCAATGTCTTACACATGATATTTTGCCTACATGGAAAAATTATTAATGTGCCCAGGCAATATCAATTATTTCATTAATGCATTTGTCACTTGAGCAAAATTCTGGTAGGCAGAACTGTAAGATGGCCCCCAAATTCCCACTGCCTGTGTAATCCTCTTCCCTGAGTGCAGATAGAAACTGTGAATATGAAAGGACATCACTCCTTTGGCGATGTGATGTGATGTGATGTGATGGGACAGAAGAGAATTTTCAAATGTGATTAAGATTCCTAATCAGTCGACTTTGAGATTATCAAAAGAGAGATGATCCTGGATGAGATCTTAAAAAAAGACCAGATGCAGCAGCAGACACTCCTGCTGGCCTGGAAGAAAGCAATCAGCCATGTAATGAACAGTCTCTGGAGGGCACCATAGGGGCAGCCTTGTATTTTCCTGTGGGCCATCCTGCTCACTGCCATCAAGAAAACAGAGACCTTAGTTCTAAGCAAGGAACTGAGTTCTGAATTCTACCAACAATTTGAAAAAGCTTGGGAGGAAACCCTGAACTTCATATCTGACTACAGCCTGTCCAATATCTTGATTTTGGTTCTTAAAATCCTGAGCAGAGCACCTCGACTTCTGATCTACAGAGACTGTGAGATAATAAATGGTTGTTGTGTTAAGTGCCTAAATTTGTGGTAATGCAGCAATAGAAAATAAATGCACCCTTAATTATACTCTAGCACAAAATTTTACAATCATTCTCTAGGTTGTTTTGGTCTTGCTGTAATGCACTTATGGAGATTTGCTCAGCTTTATGGTCTTGTAGACAGTATCCCTTCTGACTGTGAAAATAAGGCAGAATAATTAGGAACATGAAAGCACTGCAAAGTCAAAAATAATGAAATTGTAAAGGCTTGTGGCCAACTTACTAATTTTGACCCCAGTTTGGTAAACCAAGTACCTAGTAATAATAATAATGATGATGATACTGATAATATTAATAGCAAACGCATTTCACATTAAATATGTGATACACTAAATATGTAAAATTTTTTATTTAAAACTTACAATTTTTTTATTACCTTGACTTAGATGGAAATGTCTTTAGAGAAATGGAGCAACTTGCCAAAATTCACAGTCAGCAAGTGGTGGAACCACACTTATAATTTAGTACAGTTTAGAGAAGGCTGCCTAACTCCAGAGATGATGAACCCAGGAAGAATATTACATTTGGGAACTACAGAGTAAAAAATCATACAAGAACAGCCAAATCCAATATTCTTAAATATTTGAGAACATTAAGATTCAGGCCAAACTGGAGTATTTATCAGCCAGTTATCTACGTGCTTCGCAGGTGCCAAACTGTGTACAACCATAAGCCTGGAAATCTCAATTCATAATAAAATTTATCGAGCTACTAATACAGTTAAATAGGGATTCTACAGGTTAGTATAACTTAATAGAACTTTTTAGACAATTGAAATCAAGACCATCATAATACAAATTAGTGATATGAGTCTTAAGAGACAAAGGGACTTGCTCAAGATTATCTAATTTTCCTTCTCAATTAACACTGCCCTCAAGAAACAAGAAAATTGTAAGAGCAATGTAAATGATGCCATGAGATCTGATGTCTTTCCTTGAAGATGTAATGTATGTGTCTCTTCTCTCTCCTGTACAGGATCATAGGAAGTTGTAAAGTCAGGCTCAGGTGAGCATCAGAAAGACCATAACCAGGAGAAGGAGTATAACATCAATAGACACAAACAAAAATAGGGACACACCAAACAATACTAGTTAGTTCCAAGCCCAAAGAATGGAAGTTTTCAGATCCATGTCCATTGATTTTTTTTTTTTTAATTTAGTGGTATTTTTAGGGCCTGCCTATAATTGTCATTATTTCTCTGGTTATCTGTAGGAATTCAGAGCATCCCTTATACCCTAATGCTCTTAAATTCCAGATACTTCCATGGTAATATTTCATATGCAACATACACTCTGCAACACACTCATGCACCTTTGCACAATTTCCTTTCAGTACCCCTGGCAATCCACCAGAAAATAACCACCAAAAACAGGAGGCCTACAAGCCACTTCTAATATACCCATCTACTGTATCTATTTGCACACCATGTACTTTGATGGGTATGCATAAAGTGCAATATTAGAAATGTCTGTTCAATAGGTCAGATATTGACTACAAATCATAACAAGCAAGTGCTAAATCCATCGCAATAATTTTTCTGCTCAAATCAACAGGCATTGACTTTAAAACAGGATCAATAATAGTGACAGATTTGAATGCTATTGCTAGGAATTTATATTAGTACAAACAGCATCTACATTATACTTGACCCTGTGACATAGGAGGCAGGTAATCAATTCCTTTATATCCCTGCTTGGATTAAATTCTCTTCTTGGAATATGCTAATTAAAAGTTAACCACAGTGTTAACATTTTCTGCATACTTAAGATAATTTTACAAGGTAGAATAAATTATGATGTAGCAAGCACTTTTGTTGGAAAATTAGTATCAAATTTAATAACACTCTAAAAACCAATTACCAATAACATTCTGATCACAGGAATTACTTGTTATAAACCAAGAAGCCAAAATTGTAAGTCACAATTTGTGTTGCTATTACCTATTAGTGTATTGTATGTTTGTGCGTGTATGTTGTTACCGACTCAAAATTGTGGAACATTGTGAGGTGTTTTTGTACCTAAATATGTGTAGGCAGAAAAGCAATTTAAAGCAATAGAATGCATTAGTTAATGTCAGTACAACTTTCAATGTGATTCAAACTTAATGATTCTTTGAGGGGAGATATAAATGGATTGAGCTCCATCAGATGTCTACTCAATTTCACACTGTAGATAGTGTTTTAAAAGAAAATTTACCGTGGGGTTGGAAAAGTAATTACTCTGCAACTACAGAACTACTGTCCTTTGAAAGATGAATGTATAATTTGGCCTTGATCTCAGCAAAAATTAGTGAAGGTATTGGGGTAAACATCCACTAGTACAGAAATATTTAAACCTAGAAGATGTGAGAAAAACAGACATTTGAGATATACTGAATGAAGAATAAAATATTGTCATAGGTGCTGTAAGAAATCCAGGTGATTTATGATATAAATTAGAAATACAAGCAATTCATCCTATTCTTTCTTGGATTTCCCAATTGACCTGAAAAGGTCCATTATTATTAAAATATATGTTCATTGACAAGACAACCTTTTCCTCTCCCTTTCTTTACTGGCCTCATTCTCTTACTTCTTTGCCAGTGAGTTCCAAACTATGAACTCAATCATTTATTTTTAGAATAGTGTCTTCTCTTTCTCCTTAGCACAAGATCTAGAAGGGAAGGGCTAGGACCAGGTATTTTTGCAATATATATGCAACCTCTACAGCATCCATCTACAGTCTCCTTGGAATCATTCATTCATTGTTAGTTAAAGATAACTTAATCAGACAAAAACCTTTAGATATAATCACAGTGAACTATTTTAAATGACTTCAAAATTTAAATATTTAACTGTAAATCGTGAGACATAACTAAAAAAGTAAAGGTGGAAAAATGTTAGAAATAAGATAGAAATCTACACTTCAAATTAAATGTACAAAAAGATGCCATCTTTGAATTCTTCTGGATATATTTTTTGCATTTGTTTACCCCTGGGAGTTGTGGGCACTACAGTAAGATTTCTCTTATGTTTATCCTTCACAAGACAATTAATTGTACTCCAGTCTCAGTGCAATACTTTTACCCCGTCCTGATAATAAAAAGAACCTCTATGCTTTGATATTTTAAACTACTTATTCTTGCCTATTCTCTCTTGTTAATCATTCTCTTTCCTAATAAAAATTGGTTGTGAAACTCCAAGACAGGGCATTGCAATGATCAGGGTCATTTTTTTTCACTGATAACTCTATGTTGGTATTTTTTCCAATTCTCATTTTTCCCCTAGAAAATGAAAATATGAATTCATATGAAAATATGAATTTTCCCTCATTTATTTATTTAACATATATTAGTTACCCAGTGTATAGTATGCAATATACTAGTCCTTGGAAAATATAAGAGGAACAGGCAGTATATTAGGAGCTGGTAATCCAGTAAACAGCATAATCATAAACATATCTATAATTAAATATAATAGTTCTAATAGAGGTAAATAAGGGAGCAGAAAGTCAGGGAAAATTGGTTTTTAGATTCAATGTGGAGAATGGTAGAAGTTCTAAGAAAATGCGGGATTCAATTTTGTTAAATGAAATAAGCCAGTCACAGAAAGTGGGACCACAAACCTAGGAAGGAAGGAAGGAAGGAAGGAAGGAAGGAAGGAAGGAAGGAAGGAAGGAAGGAAGGAAGGAAGGAAGGAAGGAAGGAAGGTCACAATAAATCGCTGAACTTTCAGAAGGAGAGAACAGACCTATAGTTGCTAGAGGTGGGAAAGGGCAAGGAGGAGCAGGGTTAAGGAATAATTGGGTAAGGGACACATTTAAAGAGTAATTACAATTTGTAATGATGAACATGCTAATAATATTGATTTGATCATTGCATATTGTACACATATTGACAGTCAACTCTATACCCCATAAATATATATAATCAAAAAGAAATAAATACAAAAAAAAATGAGGGTTACAAAACTTTCAACTGGGGGGTGTGCTGTAAATAGAGGCTGAAATATAAATCTACACAATTTATCCCCAAATCAATTATTCTACCTGTAAAACATGGAATGCTTAATTTAGAGAATAATAAGTTCTGATTTTACTTATGTCCCAAAATAGCAAAAAGAGAAGGACAATAAATGTTGTACTAACAATAGAAAAGCTTTGCAATTTGCATATTTTAATGCACTTCTGCATGCTTTTATTTAACTCCCAAGACTGGTCAAGCAATTTATTCTACCTGGGCTTATCTGTGGCTTCTAGACCTCCTTGCTATTTGTAAGCTGTGATAACGTGTCCCCTGTTTCCCTGGTATCTTCCA
>NW_007732006.1:85375-91257 GCF_000696425.1 Galeopterus variegatus
TCAGCACCTCCAGAGTGGACAGCTTTCAGAGCAAACCTTGCCAGAAGATTATTTTGCCCCCATTTGCCTGATCTTGTTATTCTTTCCATTTGGATTTTTATGACTCTTTGCCACCTTTTAAAGTCACTTTGCTATTAGGATACATAATATTTGCTTTTTGTTATATGTTACATGATATAATTTCTGCTAACCATGACATGCATAGGTTTTCCCACCATTCTTTAAAATTCTGTGAATCAAACTTTATGACTTTAACAAAGGAGCGAATTTACTTTGTCTAGGTCAACCTTTTAATTTTCTACACAAGGAAAATAAAACACAAAGGTGAATGCCCACAATAAATGGATCTAAAGCCAACACGAAGGAAGAGAAAATATGCACCTCACCCTTCCCCTTCCAACTCAACTGCTTGACAGTGGTGGATTCATATTCTTTGTTGGAATAAACATTATTCTAGGGGTGAATGGAAAGATGCTCGATTTTCAACAAAATAGAAAACTCTGAATATCTTTTACCTATATGAAATATAAATATTCTTGCCACAAAAACTAAAAATATTTACATATATTTATACAATATAGGTTTAGAGTGTGTTTGTGTGTGTGTGTGGGGGGAGGTCTTGACCTAGATTTGAGGTCCTGCCTAGAGGCCTGTCAGTTCCCCTTCTTGAACAGCCTATCAAGGCCTCACCGCAGACCACCTTCCTTATCTTCCAGGGCCAGCTACCAGGGGCAGCCCCTTTGCCCTAGAGTCCACAGGAATCATTTCAGCTAGCCAATCCTAAACTTACTTGTCCTGCCTTGCCCTTTCCTTCCTTCTGAAATACACCACAATGGAGGTGCTAGCCCCCAAAACCCTCCCTTTCTCTGCTTTGTGACCAACCTGAGCTTCTCCTGAGTGGCCTTGGGTGGCATGCTGAGTTTTCTCCCTTGGAAGATGGGAATAACAAAACTGTAAAACTCTGGTTTCTGGTTTTTTGATCTGTATCTGGTCTCACCATTCCTCACCCAAGGTAATGTGTTTAAAATAATAAGTTGGATTTTTTTCAGTAATATTTCATTTCAGAATGGTAAAAGGAACATCAACATATATGGGAACAAATGTGAAGGCATAGGTTAACTTAACTCAGCACAAATAAAGAATGACATCATTTTACAGAAGTTTTACTAGATAATTTGACAGCCTGTGGACTAATAATGCCATCTGCTGGACACATTAAGTAAAAGGAAGGAAGGTTTCTAAGTACACATGTATTTGTGTGTGTGGGGGGGGGGTTTACATCAGGTAAGTTTTAAAGGGATTATAGTAAATTTTCTTGTATGAAGTCACAGCAAAATAGTATTTGCAATTGAACGTATAAAAATTATTTCCTAAGAGCCATGATATCTAGTATCTTTCCACATACAAAAGTACTTCAAAAAATTCATGGAAAGATTCATATTAGATTTCAATTCTATTTTTCCATGAACTTTTTGAAGTACCCCTTTATATCTAACAAGGTCTACTAATAATTAGTACCAGGGCCCTCATGTGCAATTTATTCAGGATAAATTTAAGAAAATTGCTCAATTTCTCTGAGCCTCAGCTAACTTGTGTATATAATATCTGTTAATTCTCACAAGAGAAAACTGCAAGGAGTACATTCATATTCTCATTTTTAAGAATGAGAAATTAATTTCTGTGGCTGGAGACAAATTAGACATTCCACAGCAGTTAATCCTCTCAGTTTATCGACCCTTTGAATATTATTTCATTTATTAGAATTTTGGTTAAATGGCATGCAAAAATCTGTGGTCTTCTGTTTCCTTTGAAATTTTCATAAAAATAGAAAGTTATTTCTATTTTATTTGATTTTACATATAAAAATTTCTATAAATAAATACATTACCAAATCAGATTTGCACTTCAGTTGGATGCTCTAGAATATTTTTAAACCAGTGTGAAAGTACTCTAAAGAAAACATGATAGCTTGTTAAAATAAAAAGGAAAGGAAAGGGAAGAGTGGGGCATATATTTGGCCTATTTTGAGCAAGGAACTTGGGACTATTAGAGTAAGTCAGTGGAACCGTCATGCTGGACTCTCTCTCCCATCTGTCAGGGTGTGTATCTAACTGCTCTGTGAAAAGGATACTGCACTGCCCCAGCGAGGTCGCTACTGGTCATTCCTTGAACCCTCCAGTGAAGATTCAGCAATGGAGCAGGTATAATCCCACCTTCCTATAATTTCTCTATATTTTCTTAAATTTGTTGGTTGAGGTATAAGTCACATACTGGGCAACTCATCCTCTTAAGGAGTACATTTCTATCCATTTTAACAGATATATATAGCCATGTAATTGCATTACAAATGACAAATAGAATACTTTCATTATCCCAAAAGTTGCATTGTGCCCCTTGTAATCAATCCCTTCCCCTTAAACCCGAGGCTCTGACAAACACTGCTATGATTTTTGGACCTATCATTTTGTCTTTTCTAGAAATGTCATAAAAATAGAATGAAATGTTAGGTGGCCTTTTCTGTCTGGCTGCTGTCTCTTATGGTAATGCTTAAGAGGTGAATTTATATTGCTACGTGTACCTATGGTTTGCTATTTTTATTATTGAATAATGTTCCATTGTATAGATCTTCCACAGTTTATTTATCCAGTCAACATTTGATGAATAGTTTATCTTCAGTTTGAGAATCTTATGAACAAAGCTGCTATAAATATTTGCATACATGCTTTTTGTAAACATGCATTTTCATTTGACATGGATAGATATGTAGAGGTAGGATTGCTAAGTCACATTCGATATTTAAAAATAGAAAGATCAGATCAACCTTTTGCCAATGTGAGTGTTCTACTTTGCATAACCACTAGCAATCTTTGAGAGATCCTGTTGCTTCATGTCTTTACTGGCACTTAGTATTGTCAGTTTTTATTTTTAGTTATTCTAATAAATTTGTAGTAGTTCCTCATTATGGTTTAATTTGCATTTTCCTAATGACTAAAGATAGTGATCATCTTTTCGTGCGCGTATTTACCCATCTACATTTTTGGTCTTGGAGCGCCTCTCTAATGTCCATTAGGTCAGATTACAATGTTTTTAGGTCTTTTTTACCCTTGAGTATTTATCTACTTGTGGTATAAATTAATGAGAGAAAATTGAAGTCTTAAACTCTAATTGAAATATGTTTAATTATTCTTTAAATTTTACTATTTTTATTGTATTTGGAAGAACCAGTTTTAGGTGAATACACATATTTAGGAAAGTGATGTTTTTCTTGGTGACTTGACATGACCCCTTTATAATTTCTCTCCTTCTTTTTTTAACTGTTAACATATCTAGGTCTTCATAGTTAAACTAACACATCTGTTTTGTTGGGTCTCGCATTCTGTCTTTTAGTTGCGGTCTTGACAACATTGACATTTAACGTGGTTATTGCTGTGGTTGGGTTTAAAACTGCCCTCTTGTTAGTCATTTTTTATTTGCTCCAAGTGCTCTATCTCCTTCCTTTGTTTCTTTTTTCTTTTGAATCAAAAGTTGCCAGCTGTATTTAAAATTCCATTTATCTCCAGCAATGGCTATTAGTTATTTGTCTTTTTATAATTTTTGGCAGTTTCTTTGTGGTTTACAATCTAAACCCTTTCTTACTTCAACTTTGTTCTTTTTCTTCGATATTGTGTTGGCTGTTACATGTCTTTTATTTTACTTCATATAAATGTTCTAATCAGTTTTTTGATATTCACAAAGTAAATTGCTGTAATTTTGATTGGAATTGCACTGAATTGGTAGAACAAATTGGGGAGAACTGACATCTTAATATTAAGCATTTCTATCCGTTAAAATGGAATATCTCTCCATTTAATTAGATTTTCTTTGATTTTTTTTATCAGAGTTTTATAATATTTACCACATAGATGTTGTACACATTTTGTTACATGTATACCTAAGTTTTACATTTTTTTGGTTACTAATGTAAACACAATTGTGTTTTCCACTTCAAACCCCAAGAGTTATTTGTTGGTATGGAGAGCCTGTAAACCAGCAAAGTCAAACAATTGACTTTTGTATAATAGGATTATACTGCAACCTTGCTTCTATAATCACTTAGTAGCTCCAGAAGTTTGTTTTCTGTTTTGTTGTTGTTCTGTTTTGTTTTTGTCTGTTCTTTGAAATTTTCTACATAGACAATTATGTCATCTGCAAAAGCTGTATTTCTTCCTTCCTAGTGATTATGCCTTTTATATCCTTTTCTAAAGCTAAGATTTGCAGTACGATGGTGAATAGGAGTGGTGAGAACAGATCCTTGCCTTGTTCCAAATATTAGAAAAAAAGTATTTACTTTCATAATGAAATATAATGTTAACTATAATTTACTTTTTTTAAGTAGGCTTTATTTTTTTAAAGCAGCTTTAGGTTCACAGCAAAATTGAATGAAAAGTACAGAGACTTCCTATATACCCCCTGACCTCACACATGCACAGTCTTTCCCACCATTAAAATTCCACATCAGACTGATATATCTGTTACAGTTGATGAACCTACATTGACAAGTCAATATTACCCAAAGTCTATAGTTTATATTAGGTCTCACTTTTGGTGTTGTATATTCTATGTGTTTTCACAAATGTACAATGGTATTTATCCACCATTACAATATCATAAAATATAGTTTTACTGCCCTAAAAATCCCTTGTTCTCCACCTATTTATTCCTCTCTCCCTTTTAACCTTAAGTAACCACTAATCTTTTTATGGTATCCATGTTTTTTGCCTTTTCCAGAATGTCATATGGTTACAATCATGCAATATGTAGCCTTTTCAGATTGGCTTTTTTTACTTGGTAATATGAACTGGAGTTTCCTTCATGTCTTTCTGTGACTTGATAACTTCTTTTTGGTGCTGAGCAATATGTCATTATCTGGATGTACCACAATACATTTATCCATTCACCTATTGAAGGACATTTTGGTTGCTCCCAAATGTTGGCAATTATAAATAAAGCTGCTATAAGCATCTTTGTGCAAGTGTTTGTGCAAACATAAGTTTTTAACTTATTTGAGTAAATAGCAAGGAGCACAATTGCTGTATCATACGGAAGAGTATGTGTAGTTTTGCAAGAAACTGCCAAGCTATCTTTCAAAGTGACGATCATTTTGCCTTCCCACCAGCAGTGAATAAGCGTTCATTTTGCTCCACATCTTTGCCAGCATTTGGTGTTGTCAGTGTTTTGGATTTGGGCAATCTAAAAGGTGTGTAGCATGTTAACATGGATGAACCTGGAGGACATTATATTAAGTGAAATAAGCCAGGTAGAGAAAGACAAATACTGCATAACCTCACTTATACCTAGAAAAGTTTATCTCAAAGCAGTTGAGAGTATAATAGTGATTACCAGGGGCTGGGAGGGGGGTGGGGGTGAGGAGATGTTGGTCAAAGGATACGAAGTTTCAGTTAGGAGGAATAAATTTAAGAGATCCATTGTACAACATGGTAACTATAGTTAATAAAAATGTATTGTTTCTTGAAAATTGCTGAGAGTGGATTTTGAGTGTTCTCACCACACACACAAAAAATTATACTTTTGAGGCAAAACATCATATTATACATGATATTTCTTTTCAATTTAAAAAATAAATTGCCCTAATTACCCCTTAAAATGTCTTTTTTCATTTTTTAAAAATTTCTTTAAAGATCCAACTAAAATTTGTAATTGTACTTGGTTATTATGTTTCTTAATATAGGATGGACAGTTTATGCTCATTTATATACTTATTTATTTAGTCTTTCATGCCATTGAAAGACTGTATATTTCTGAACTAGCTTGAGTGCCCACAATCTCAAAAAAACATTTTACATATTTCCTTACTGGGGAAATTCTACTTGATCCTAACTTAA
>NW_007732006.1:91519-92990 GCF_000696425.1 Galeopterus variegatus
ATCTCAAAAAAACATTTTACATATTTCCTTACTGGGGAAATTCTACTTGATCCTAACTTAATGCCTAATTACTGAGAAATAACCACTTCTATCTTTCTCAGGGAAATGACAGGGATTTTTTTTTTTTTTATCTTGCTCATGCTAATTAGATATTCTGTTTTGGAAATGTACAGGCCAGAACAGAATGCTTGGGAATTTGTTCTGGGTCTTGTTCCCAATGTGTCTGCTACTTGCTATCACAGGAGTCCTGTCCACAATACCTTATAAAAATCTTTGCCTGCTTAATTACCTCAAAGCAATTTTTTGGAAGCCATTAACTTGCTGTGCAGCAGTAATAAAGAGAAGCCTTCCATTCCTTCCAATCTTCTTTACTTTAACAACATTGACTTTTTTGAAAGAGTCTAGGCCAGTTGTCTAATAGAATATTTGACATTCTGTTATCAAATGGTATTTTCTTAGGAGCCTACAAGCCCCCCAAAGTGGAGTGGGTGTTCCTTCAGCAGAATCCCTTATTGGAGGAAGCTGATTAGTTTCATACCCACTCCTGAGAGAATCCACACTGAAGTTTATCATTCTGTTTACTAATATTACTTGCTGCACCGCTGCTCTATTCTATAATTCTCAGCTTACTTTCTCTTCTTTTCCTGCCCCAGATTCCACTAACCAAGCTTTTGTTTTTATTAAACTTTTGCTGAAAGTATTTTGGGTAAGGGTAAATAGCTGCATCACAGACTAGAACAGATTTTAAGGTGAATGTCAAATATCACTATTCCTGCAAATCCATTGGTCAGTCTCCACCACAAGGAACTCAGGGGTATGTTCTTCACTAGGCTCCAGGATTCCATTGATTTATTGATTCCACTATCCCCTTAGACCCTTCCTTTTCTGTTCTCTTCCCCTTCACCTCTCTCATCTTCTAGAAACACAAACAGAACACACTCTTATTTTATTTCAGAGAATAATTTACTCTTTATCTAAACCTATCTCATCTGAGCAAAACATCACAGGACTGCACCTTTAGTAGTCAAAAAGGGATACTAATTCATTTCTAAAACAAAGAAATTCTCTCTTCCGCCATCCTTCTAGGCTAATGGTTCAAATTGAGTTAGCATTTCATTTATTTTCCTCCCCAGTGTACTCTTAAGTTATATGTATTAAAGAAGTAAATTGGACTCACAAAAATCAATATGATCTGCCAGAGACCAGCTCCAGTCGAGTTTGGGGGTCCTTGAAAGAGGGATGAAGAAGCCGGCGAAAATAACAAACACAGACGGAGACCTCAATGCATCAATACACATGTTCTCTCTCTGTGGGCTGTCAGCGTGTTGCAGCTGGAGCCCAGTAGAGCATGAGACAATGCCTTTTATTTGGATTTTTCTCTGCAGGGGGGTTTTGGGTACTATTTTTATTGTATCAGCAAGTTTAAATCAATAGTCCAAAAAGCAGGGAGGAAACTTTTTTAGAGGTCAGC
>NW_007732006.1:94060-95500 GCF_000696425.1 Galeopterus variegatus
TTCCCATATACTTAATTTGTCCAAATCATATAATTTCTCATTAATGCCAGCCATTCTCTTGCCATTAATACAATCTCCAGTAAATGATGTTTGCCAGCTTACATTAGGCTGCAGCTCATATATAGTCATGAGAGGTGCTTTTGGAACATATGTTGGTGTGGTCAATTTATCATAAGGGGATAATTTTAAATTGTCCAATTTACTCGGATCCTCTATGGGAATGTTTAGTTCTATGACTGCATAATCATTTGTGTTATTTTTATAATCTTTTGGGAATTCAGAGAACTGCCATACTAACCAAAATATCGAAAGAGAGAGTAAAAGCAGTACCACTATGTCAAGGCAGAGATCCTTACAGCGAAAGCAAGTGCTCGTAGCTGCGGCCTTGCCAACAGATCTCCCTCTGGTGGTCCTGCCAACTTGGAGAGGGCAGCCCAAGCTGACTCCTTTAGGATCCTGCCATGGTGTGGACCATGCCAATGATCTAAAGACATTTTACAGCATCCAAAGCAAACAGTGTTCTACCAAATAACCAACTAATAAAAACCAACCTTGTTGAGCTAGAAAAGGCAGGGCATGTGGGTCTGGGTTTAGAAACTAGCCCGGAGATGGTGCACTGGTTAAGACTACCACTACCAGTGCTCTGATACTCACAGGACGTGCTCACTGCAGGACTACTTGGCGAGGCTCTGCACACATTGCTGACCTGAATGCACAGCTTCATAGTTGTCTTGAGCAGAACTTTCCAACAAAAAAGTCCTTTCTCAAGGAAGGAAAGTATAATAAATTTTGAAGAAAAGCTGCAAGCAGTGAAGCAATTTTATGTCAAATGGAAAATGCAAACCTCGCTGCTATGTGATCAGCTTTTAAAATAATTAAATTTACACAAAGTAAAGAAATAAGAAAAATGAATGTTGACTTTCATAGTATACCAGCAGGATTAAGCATGGTCCACCCGCAGTGGTAACTGGCTTGGGGAGGTTCCGTTCTCTGGCTGCCTGCTCTTTCTTGTCTTACTCATTCATACTCTTGCAGGCATTCCCTTTACCTCCCATATAAACTTAAATACTATTCTCGGGGTCTGTTTGGGGGAGACCTACATAAGTTATCTGTTCTACAGAACTGCCCGAATGACTGTAAACATGTTTATGCTTGTATAGTACAGATATGAGTCTTCTCTGATCTTCAAATCATTCTCTTCTATGGAATAATGGATTTATATCAAGGCTTTATACTTAAGCACTCTGCAATAAAACACTACTTTAATCATTATTTTTCAAAGATTTTAAGTAGAAAATTTCCTGAAAATCAGTTTAGCCACTTTTTATTCATTATGATCATATAACAAACTCATGAATGTCAAAAAGTTTTCATACAAAGTTGTATCTAATTTAGAGTACATATGTATATGTTTATATACAAATTCATATGTAGCTATAT
>NW_007732006.1:96521-105261 GCF_000696425.1 Galeopterus variegatus
CTTCTATGGAATAATGGATTTATATCAAGGCTTTATACTTAAGCACTCTGCAATAAAACACTACTTTAATCATTATTTTTCAAAGATTTTAAGTAGAAAATTTCCTGAAAAACAGTTTAGCCACTTTTTATTCATTATGATCATATAACAAACTCATGAATGTCAAAAAGTTTTCATACAAAGTTGTATCTAATTTAGAGTACATATGTATATGTTTATATACAAATTCATATGTAGCTATATATTAACATATATGTTTATATATAAGTATATACATGTATGTGTATACACAGATATGTATGTGTGTATATATATTGTATAGTATGTAGTTATGTGCCACATAATGATGGGTTTTGGTCAACAATGGACCACATATATGGCAGTGGTTCCATAAGATTATAATGCAATATCATATAGCCTAGATATGTAATAGGCTGTACCATTTAGATTTGTGTAAATACACTCAATGATGTTCACACAACACAATTGCCTAATGACATATTTTTGAGAACATATTCCTAGGAAACAGTATCTTCTTTGTGCAGCATCTAGTGAAGAAATTAATACATAATCATTAAAACTTCTATTTCAAATTGAAAATTTAAGAGAACAATTTCACATATGACACATACACTGCACAACTTGTGCTATTTTTACAGTTTGTTCTTAACAAATACATTACAGGAAAATAGCTATATTTTGGCTTTATTGTGCATGGAAAAATCATATTTTATAAAGTGGTTATTACAAAATTTTGTTGTGTATAACAAGTGATTCCCACTGCTAGTCTCACATTGGACATTAACAACACTTTCCCAGCATGGAGTCAACAAAATTCACTTAGCTAACTTTTAGCATATATATATTTTAGAACCATATACATTAGCAATTACTAATAAGGGAATATGATTTTTGCTTACACAGATCAGTAGTTTGGGGGAATTATAGGACTCTCTTGGGAAGTTGCTAAAGCTATAATAATTTTCATGGTTTTTAAAGTTTACTTCCTTCGCATGCATAATCAACTAATTTAATTTCAGCCATCTTTAAATTTCACAATAAGCATTGCTTTATAAGTTGTGTAATTATCTGAACAATGTTTCAAAAGTACTTAAGACATCTAAAAGACAAAGGAATTCTTTAATGTGTGAAATAGCAACACAAACTATGAACTTTATGAATACTAGAATTCTTACCATGTCACTGTACTTCCTGGAAACTTCCTACCATTCTTTATTTTTATAACAGCTTTATTGAGATATAATTCACATACCATACAATTCACCCATTTAAAGTGTACCATTCAATGTTTTTTAGTATATTCACTGATCTTTGCAACCATTATTACGGTCACAGGAATTTTTGGAGGAAAAAGAAATTTGTACATTTTCTCCACACAAGTACTTCATGTTCAAAAACCCTTTGCCTGTATTTGAATGCCTGCATAATATTAAGCATGTTAATGCCATACTTTTTGCAAAGGATAACTTAGAGATTTTTAAATAAATTCCAGTTTGGTATGTCAAAGCAAAAATTGCACTGGACAAAGTTAAACAGCTAGAGGCAGACTATTCAAGGCTGTTGCAATAGGGGATAGGGTCCAGAACTCAGCCTGAGCTCAATTGTGCTGACACAAAGAACTGGAGAGTCTAGGAGGTGGAATGGAGAGATCATAGGGTATCTGTTCTTGCTAATTGGCATTACCTAGAGGGAAAGTAAACATTCCCTTATCTCTATAACAGGAGGTGGTTTTACAACTTGGAGTGAGGTGCCTGCTGAAGTTAGGCTCCTATCCTCTCACAGAAACTGGGGGTTAGGGGCACTCTCTTCAATTATGATTACATTTCAAAGGGCTAGCCCCAGGTCCTTGAGAAAGTCATGGGATGTAAAACTGGCAAGAGCTTCTAAAAATATTTACATCTCAATGGGGCAGAGAAAGACTACATGTTTTCTAAAATAAATGCTCTAAGCAAAAGAAGATCAGGCTACAGGCAGGAAAAAGCCCGTCTGAAGTTAGTCAAACTGAGGGGGACTTTAAGGCCACCTTGGTCAGGTACATGGTGTCATAGGGTACTGCCCTCTTCAAGGTGAGACTAAGTAAAACATTGTGTGGGATTTCTTCATGAATCGTCCTCTGAGTATGAGTTCACGGGGCTGTATGACAGATCAGAGCAATAGAATGCTTTGCAGTTCTATTGCTACCCTGGAAGATCAGATTCCTCTTCTCACTACCAGCTACCCATTCCCCCAAAGAGAATTATAGGTGGCATCATTACATTTAGAAAATTGAGATGTTTGAACTCTGACTTCGACAATTAAATATTTGGCATTCCAATACAAAATTCATATATCATTGCCTTGCCTTTTGCTGACACCTGCTGGCATTTTCACGAAATTGTACTGAAATTTGCTATTTTTAAAAATCAGCCTGAAAAGACAGTAAGGCATCACTCTCAGCTGTGACAGAGTAACTGGTATTGTGCTTGTCCTCCAGTCATTAGTAACTATAAAACTAGACAGCGACATGTGAGGGGACAGTATTTTTGGCATTGGACAAAAGGCAGTGCAAGCCTGTGCTCCTTGAGAGAAGACAATGTGTCAGCTACGTCAGTCACCCTTTCTGCTCGGGCACTTGCAGGCTGCAGTGCCAGGATGGAGTCTTGCTGAACAGAGACAGCACAGATGAAGTTCTGGCTGCTGAAGCAGCTGGTTGGACAGTGTATCAGAGAAGAGGCAGCTGTGCAGAGGGAGGCTCGGGAAGTCTGAGTGTGGATTCACCAGGGGTTTCCTGGGCAATGTTGTGCATGTGCAGGGGGAGACCCTGTGAGGCTTAGCAGAGAGCAGCTGCCCTGAGGCTAAGTGGGACTGGAATGTCTAGTGCAGGTGGAGTGAAGAGGCTTTGCTGAGCACTTCTGGCATTCAGTTGAAACTCCACAAAGAAAAGGCTTTAATACTTAGGGCTGAGCTCCACAATAAAGAACAGATGCCCTGGGATAAGTTAAAAATGGAAATTGATCACTACAATAAATAATAAAACCAAGTCTGACAAGCTCAAATGTAACCCCAGTAACTTAAGCACCTGCCAGAACGAAACTCAGCACCCTTAAATGAAGATGACGTAATCCATTCACCTTATATCTCCAAAGCTTTGAGAAACTCGAATTCATTTATGAGGATTGATGTTTAGAATTTAAAAAAAAATATTTGAGTCAGGGATGATTTTATTGCTTTTTAGTAAAAGCGATAGAATCTGAAAACAATTGAGAGCCCATGATCTGCTCACCCAATTGTGCAAACACTGGCGAGGGACCTCAGGTCTTAAGTGACGATTTGAGTGAAGTGGTCAGTGAGCGGTGTACAAAATGCTTTAGTTCTGCCAGCTATGGGTGCTCAAGGAACGGTAATCCCAGGAGAGTAAGGATGGTGTTCTGAAAGGCCCAGTAATGAAAAGGGGTATTTGGAGATGCTGTGTTGAAGGAGATCAAGGTGAGGGTTGAATTACAAATTGAAAGTGTAACTGGAGTGATTTTTCTGAAATCTCAGTGCTTTTACTAAAATTCAGTACTGGGATGGACATAAGGAGTGAGTAGTCATGTCGTCCTTACTTTTTTTTTTTTTTTACGAGGGATATTGTCTAACTCTGCCTTTTGCCCAGTTTTAATTAATCACGCTAAATGCCAATTTTTAGAATTAATTGCCCAGAGGGCAGCAAGAGAACCTTATTCTTGTTAAGAAAACGGTTTAAGTGGGAATATTGTTTCCTTCTAAATCTCTTTTCAACAGTCGTGTCTAGTCAGTCTGCAAAACAGACACTCTGGAAGTTAAGAGTAGACTATAGTGGAATAAAACAAGGTGGTATCTTTGATTGCTTCAGCTATATCTAATACGGAAAAGACTGTACAGAAAGTGTGAGAGGGACCGGTATGCCTTTACAGACCTGGCTAATGGCTTCTTTCAATACAAAATTGGAGTTCAGCCAGGCTCTGTTTGCACTCTTTTGGATGGAACCCAGTATACATTTGCTGCATTCCTACAGGGATATTTGAATTTATGGTAATGTTGCTATAGTTAAGTGAGGATGGACTTGGAAATGATAAACATTAAGGGTCAGTTAGCACATTATATTGATGATATCATGATAATTTCCTCCTGCTTGGAGGATTAAGCAGAAGGAGTTAAGAACTGTAGTCACTTATTTGACAAATAAAGGCTGACGGATACATCCATCTAAAATTCAAGGCACACTGAAGTTCCCAGGAATTACATGGGTTGGAGCAACCAGGGACATTTGGTGATAAGGACACAGACTATGGCTTTAAACTACAGATCTATTCTGGCGTCTTTATTTTATAAATGAGAAAACTGATATTTATACAGTTAAGTTTACAGAGATACTTAAAGGCTGAGGAGAGACTAAACTTGAAATATTTTTACCATCATTTAGCTTTGTCAGCACTACACCAAAATGAGTTTTCAATTCATTTATATTGTAAAATATTTCAATCATATAGAAGAAGAGATAATTTAACAAAAGCCCATTCACCCATCATTTAGATAAAGTAATTTTAAAATTAATTTTGTTCTTATTTTTTTTAATATTTGTATAATGGTAACTTAAAGAAACATAACATTCCATATTCTGTTGAAATGCCATTTGGACTATTTACCATCATCTCGTTACTCTCCCTCCCCCCAAGAAAGAAAATTGTTAATCCTGAAATTTGTGTATATCTTGCTTGCCCCATTTTTACTTTCTTATTACATATGTATAAATTTTCACTTTCAGTTCTAGTCATCTAGTGATTTGCTGATCTATTCCTATGCCAGTATCCTGGTGTCTGGATTACTTCAGTTTTGCAGTAAGTCTTGGAATCCTGTAGGGCAAATAGTTCTTCCATATACACATACTTCAGAATGACTTGGCTATCATTGACTCTTTATTCCTTCACAAGAAATTTAAGAACAGATTGTGAAGTTTCAAAGAGTAAACAAAAAACACCTGTAGAAAATTAGATCAAACATGCTTTGAATTTATAGGTTAAGAGAGTGTCTTTCAAAATTACTGGCATTAGCTCTTTTAAAAATTTTATTAAGATTTCTTTTTTTTAATTATTATCATGAATTTTAAAAACCTCTATAGAATATGCATTTGAGGCAGGTTTTCATTTTCACTGTTAACTTGTACTTCTAAGTTTTTGTTGATCATTTTGCTAGAAGTTTGTTTTAGTTGTTTAGAATATCTGGGGTATACCTCATTAGATAAGAAGATTTCATTTTCTTTTTAAAATATTATACTTATGTCAGCAACATAGAAGTCAAATATTTGAAGGTCAAAATTTTTATATAAGTATTCATTTTATCAATACCAGATATTAGTTTTACATTTATATAGAGATAGATAACACACATTTCAGGTTTCTGCAATTAAGACTCATTCTTTATACCTTGAAAGTAGAAGGGTTGAGGTAGATCCCAGTAAAATCCTTTTCAATCAACTGGCCAAACTGGCTCAGAGTAAAGAGACTAAGGTGCGGCTCTCTTGGTGAAAACAGTTCCCAGATGCCCACAAGTAAATATATACATATACATACGAGAGAGAGTCGAGGGAGGGTTCTGGGGAGTATTAGGATGAGAATACAAAGAAATATAACAAATCTAAGAAATAGGTCTATAAAATAACTGTGGATGAAGCCACTCACACATTGAGTTGTTAGGATCAAATGTACAGGAGCCCAGTAAATTTTGAGAGATAGGTACTGACAAAAGAAGGGCCAGTTTGCACTGTACACAGATTGTAACTGCCTGTCATTTAAAATTACCCTTGGACCCTTAAGTGTCTCTGGATAGAAAGCAGGTGGAGAAAATGGCTCATCCTCAAGGAGGACGTATTCTACAATTTGCAATTAAGCTGTGGTTAAGGTGGATAATGGGAAAGTAAAAGCCACAGGTGGCTGGACCAAGGGCCCTAGAGAACAAAGATTGTAGAGTAAAATCAAGAAGCTGAACTGGAAACTAATCAAGGGATGAATATTTCCTGCCCTCATCGTTGAGGGTGTTTTGATATTTTGACACAATATTTTAGAATTGATGTGTACCAATGACAGCTAAGTGTCCCTTCTCCTTTCTCTTTCTGAAAGGGAGTTTTTTGGGTAATCCTACCCCTATTCCGTCACTGTGTACAGGATTTATTCAGGACACATGTCTTATCTTTTCACTGTATTGGTCTTTGGATCAGGAGGTGCCACATCTAGTTCTTGCATGAAGAGTACGGCCTATCATGAGGGCAGGGAATAGTCCTTAATTAGGCCCCAATGCAGCTTCCTGCTTTGACTCCTTACCCCCAGACAGGCAACTCAAAAACAAACAAAAAGCCAAAAACCAGTTCCATTCCAGGATCAAGCTCAAAGTCCAGAATTGTCGTGTAACGTACTGTAATTTCTATTCCTATAATGGACTGGGATTTTTTGATTTGCCTTCCTGGAGGTAAGGGTGGGTGTATTTTTCCCAAAGAGGTGAGTTACAGTGAAATACTTGGTGACAGGAAGGACAGATGTGGTAGTAGTTAGAGCTACTCACCAAATAATTCCACGTAAAATTTCAGCTTTACAGACACGTGTTAGTGTTTAGTCTGCCCTTTTCTAAGGTTAGGAGGAATAGCCACACAACTTACTTTAGTTAAAAAATATGAATGAAAGTGATGTGTACCACCACCAGGGAACTTGAAAAGCCCATGTATGATTTACCTCTTTTCTGCTACCATAGTGACCAACAACATTAGAGATGGTGACTGTTCTGTCAGCCGAAGTCCTAGAATAAGACAATGTAGATCAATCACCCAGATAACATTAATAGGACATGTGGTGAGAGTAAGAAATAAAACTCTGTTGTTATAATCCACAAAGACTTGGAGGATGCTATTGTGGAATAATCTATCCTGGCTGATATAAGGGAGAACCTGGCAAGATTTAAAGCTCTAAGAATCAGCACTGTTGAGAAGAAAGTTCAGAAAAGGGCAAATGGAAAATTTTAATAACCATGTTAAAATGTTACATGTTCTTTAAAGTATATCCAAAATTTGAGTTTATGAAAATTAAGTTACTCGTTTATTAACATATCTATGAGAGATTGCAAAGCCTTCTGCCATAGTAGATGAGAAAGAATAGCTGTCAGCCTACGTGAGGAAAACTTCCAGAATAATAGTGAAGGCAAACAGTACAAAATTAGTAAAATAGAAATATTTACATTAAGATGTTGAGTATATTTTGATTCAAAACATTTAGAAAATCAGATTAATTTATATAGGTCAGAATGAAGACTCAATAAAAACTGCTTTTCTTTTTAAGTTGTACTATTGTTTTTCTAAGTGCAATAAAGCATTTGATACTGAAATAGCTGTCACTCCCACCCTGCCACATATATTCAGTGCCAGTTAATGAATAAAATGAGTCCATAAACAATAAGTTGCTGTGGTTTCTAAGAGGAGCAATCAGTGCTCATGGGAACCATGAAAAAAATCAGTTTAGTTATAGCCAGAACAACTTCTGCAGGAGGTGATGACCTATTTTCTGTTAGGTAATCCCAGGAGACCCTACACCATTCCTTCAAGTTCTTCCCAGAAAAGAAAGTTGACCCCTTCAGAGTTGGTCTTTGGTCTAGGAGGAGTCAGCAGTTCCTTGGTGGTTTGCCTTGCCCCTCCAGGGGGAGAGAAAACCCAACCCCAAGTTAATCTTACCTGGTGAATGAAGTTATCTCTACTGGAGTTGTTACTACTTTCCCTGCTCTTAAATGGATCAATCTCTTTTTACTTCTTTTAAGTAGCTGGATTTAAGCTGTCTCAATTTAGTTGATATCTTTAGTAGATTACAAAGAAACAAAATAGGCTTCTGAAATAGTCATTTACATGAGATTTTTAAGTATTCTTAAAATTATTGTTGCTTATATTCTACAGTTTCAAATTATATGCTTCTTTTTAGTTAGGGAGAGAGATGATTAAAATAGATTCACCTATGTCCATTCCAGAATGAATAAATGCTTTTCTCAACATCATAAGGCCTACTTCAACAAGCATATATTTTCTACTTAGAAGCTGTATCCAAATATCATATGTCATAGTACTCATATTTTTGTAATGCTAGTCAAGTGAAACAGTGAGTATGGAGATAGTAGGATATTGAATGCTCAGATAATCAGCACTTTTGGTCACTTGGATACTTCATAGTACTCATATTTTTGTAATGCTAGTCAAGTGAAACAGTGAGTATGGAGATAGTAGGAAATTGAATGCTCAGATAATCAGCACTTTTGGTCACTTGGATACTTTTTTTTTTCTTTTTTAAATTCAAAATATTTTAACATTTATTTGTACATATTTGTGGGGAACTGTACATTATTTCAATACATGCATATACTGCATCAACTTTCACTTAGAGAAGATAGCTTAGTTTAAACAAATATTTATGAGTGCCTATTTTCAGGTACTTTTTTATTTTTTATTTTAATTTTAATTTTTTTTTATTTTGTCAATATACAATGTAGTTAGTTATTGTGTCCCATCACCGAAACCTCCCTCCCTCCTCCCTCTCCCCCCTCCCACCCAGGTGTGTCCCCTCCATTTTCTTGTTGTAAGAACTTCAAAAAAAAAAAAGTTGTGGTTGTTATATCTTCTTCTCCCCCCCCCCCCCCCCTTTTTTTTTTTTTTTTTTTTTTTTTTTTTTTTTTTTTTTTTTTTTTTTTTTTTTTT
>NW_007732006.1:105886-110633 GCF_000696425.1 Galeopterus variegatus
GTCCCCTCCATTTTCTCGTTGTAAGAGCTTCAAAAAAAAAGTTGTGGTTGTTATATCTTCCTCTCCCCCCCCCCCCCCCCGGGGTGGCCCCTCCATTTTTTTTTTTTAAAAACTTCAAAAAAAAAAAAAAGTTTTGGTTTTTTTATCTTTTTCCCCCCCCCCCCCCCCTGGTATTTTTTGTTGTTGTTGTCATTGATGTTGTTGTTGTTGTTGTTTGTTTGTTTTTTTGTGTGTGTGTGAGAGTGTGTGTGTGTGTGTGTGTGTGTGTGTAAGTGTGTGAATTGATTCATTCACCTTTAGCTCCCTCCAATAAGTGAAAACATGTGGTATTTCTTTTTCACTGCCTGACTTGTTTCACTTAATATTATTCTTTCAAGGTCCATCCATGTTGTGGAATACTACTCAGCTATAAAAACGAATGAAATACTTGGATACTTTATTTAAACTCAAAGTAGGGGCTGGCCCGGTGGCGCACTGCTACAGTGCACCGCTTGGGAGTGTGGCGGCGCTCCCGCCGAGGGTTTGGATCCCACATACAGACCGGCCACTCACTGGCTGAGCGAGGTGCGGGCGCAACACCGAGGGTTGCGATCCCGTTGCCGGTTCCAGTCCAGTACGGGCGCGACACTGAGGGTTGCGATCCATTGCCGGTCACGAAGAAAGACAAAAAGGAAAAAAAAAAAAAACTCAAAGTAAATATTTGATCTTTCACCAATTATTGCGGTAGAGCAAAATGTTGTTTACGATAAATGTGTAGTATAATAACTAGTCTTGACTTAAATATATTCTTTAAAAATACTTCATTATTTTGCTATATTATTGCATTGACATTTTAATGCCTGATTTACATTTATGTACAGCTACCTTAATTTGCATTCGTCTGTGCCAACTTCAAATAATATAAATCTATAAAGCATGTACTGTTCTAAGGTGTATTGGTTTGTTTCTGTTGTTTATAAAAGAATACCTGAAACTGAATAATTTACAAAGAAATGAAGCTTATTTCTTACAGTTTTGGAGGCTGGGAAGTCCACAGTCCATGGGGCGCATCTGGTGAGGACCCTCTTCTGAGTGGGAACTCTCTAAAGTATCTGTGGTTATACAGGCAATCACATGATGAGAATGACAAAAGATCTTTCATGTGCTCTCCTTATAAAGTCACCACAGTCCACAGTCCATGGGGCGCATCTGGTGAGGACCCTCTTCTGAGTGGGAACTCTCTAAAGTGTCTGTGGTTATACAGGCAATCACATGGTGAGAATGACAAAAGATCTTTCATGTGCTCTCCTTATAAAGTCACCACTCTACATCCATGATAATCCACTAAACCATTAACCCATGAATGAATTAATCTATTCATGAGCACAGTTTTCACAATCCAATCACCTTGCGAAGACCCCACCTTTCAAATACCATAATTGGATTTCCCACCCACTTAACACTTTACAATGGGGATCAAGTTTCTAACACATGAACTTTTGGAGACACATTTAACCCATAGCACAGGGGAACAGAAACAACTTCATGTTATTCTAAATGTCACAAGTTAGTTGTAACATTTAATCAGGTCCCTCAAAACTACTTTAATTTATGCATGATCTCATTTGGTTGAGTGCATTTTTGTGGGGACTTGTGAATGTGTGAATCAATCAACAAATAATCCAGCTTTACTTGGTCTCTGCTATATGCTAGGTCCTAGCCTGAGTCCTTCATTACTCAATGGGGAGTCTTCACCTTTTATGGCCTAGGAGCTGGAGGGACAAAGTAATCATCAAATTAAAAGCAAATTGATGAAAATTGCTCCTCTTACATAAGGAAAAAAAATCGTAAAAATGTACTTCATTTTGGCAATTGAGGGCAAAGTAGAAGCCACATTTCATAAAGACATAAAATATCCTGATACAACTGGCATTTTCACATTTTTGTCATCTTATTTCCTGGCGCCATTTAACTTCTCAATATAGAGTCACTGTAACAAAAATCCAACCTTATTGAACTACCATGGTAAATCATCTGTTCAAAGGAAATTTTAATTTACAACACAGTTACAGAATGCATTTGCTGTAATTATACAATGATCAATTCGTAGGATTTACGAAGGACTGAGTAATGTTGATTTTTCAAAGTTATCCATAAATCACTGAAATAGAGTGCATGTGCTGAAGTTAACAGTGTTGAATGAGGCTATTGCACTTTTAATTATGCCAATTAGTCCCTAAGATATGTGATTTGGGCAATGGGAAATAACATAAACTATGAATTATGTCATACCCCTAGCTCTTGCCTAAGCCAAGGATAATTTGGACATCGCTTCACTTCTGTTTCTATTTACTTCCCAATGATTTGACAGATGGGAATAGGGAAGCTGAGACTTGGAAATATTGAGTGTACTATCTGTGAAAGATTAAATGTGTCATAAAATATTCCCAAGGAACCACATTGGTAAAATGCTCCCAGACAGGATTGCAGGGTTGCCCAAAGAAAATTTGAAAGATAATGAGTCAGTTCCAATTACTGTTCCTACTGTGAGGTCTCTGCAGCCAGGATTATTTGGTTTGCCTGGGAACACAGGACAACCTCAGCAAATGTAACATTCATTATTTCTGTCCAACTGTGTTTCTTGCTGTCTCAAAAACCTTCCTGTCTCTCTTAAGTTTCTCCATATATACATTTATATTTGTAAATATAGGAGTAGGATCTACAAAAATTAATCTTTACTACTGTTGTTAGATTGGTAGACTCTGAGTTCACCAGAAGTGATAAGGCAGACAGGCAACCTGACCATGGGTCAAGGATAATTCATGGGTAAAATTCTCATAAAACCTATTTACATAATGAAGATATGTCTCTTCCTTCTAAATTAATATTATGTTTTCTAATGCACTTTGGTCATTTTACAAGAGAGGTGGTGGTATTCTTTGTACTTAGGAAATAAAATTACAGAACAAGAGTAGAGTTGAAAAGTGTCTCTCTCTCTCTCTCTCTTTTCTTTTGATTATATCAAATTATTTGAAATATTTTTTCACTCAAGTAACAAATTCAGAATCTTTACATATTTTTTATTTAAATGTCTCCAGATCATACTTTTCTTGACACTGCCACATGCTAAACGTCTACCCATACTTCCAGGCTAAACTATAGTCTATTTGTTCCATGTTGTGCCACTAACAAAAGTCTTTGCGATGAATGACAAACTAAAAAGAACATGAATTTTGAAACAGAGAACTGTGAGTTTAAAAAACTACTTCAAAACACTTTTGAAGCTTGTGTTTAAAGTCTCTGAAATTGTGATATTAATAATATTAACATGTATTGATGCTTACTACATTCCAGGTACTATTTTTAAGAACTTAACATATGCAAACTAATTCATTTAATTTTTATGCAAACTGTGAGGAAGTACTGTTGTTATTTATTATAGAGATGGGGAAAGTGGATACAGAGACATTTCTAGTAAGGGGCAGAGCTAGGATTCCATCCCAGGAAGGCTGGTTCCAGTATCTGTGCTCTTAAACTCTTTGTTATATGTTTTTGTCTTCACAGGGTTTGTGATTCCACCTACTCAAAAAACAGAATAAACTAAACTAAAATAAATTATGCCAAGGTGATTTAAAGCTGGAAAGTGGCTATCAAAGATTAGGTATTATTATTATCTATTATGTTGTCAACAAACATTTAAATAAGATGCTCATAGCTTTACCACTGATTTAATCTTAGAAGTTGTAGAACCCAATTAGATTATTCATTTTTATCAAAATAAAAATAGCAAAAATATGTATAGCCCTTAAAGGACCTGTAGTTCCATAAAGTACTGCTAGAATTTATTGACCAAACAACTAGATGTACCAAAGGTATATCTTTAAGGAAATTAAAGGCTATTCTCGACAGGAACTTTCAGTCTACTGAACAGAAGTTGAGAAATGATAAGAATGTTAAATACACAGCGAACCGTGGAACTTAAGGCATGCCAGTGTTCTCTGTAAATGAATGGTTCTGAAGTTTGAGTGTCTGAATATGGTTTAGTGGGATATCTACTATTCCTATAGATAGTTTAAATGTCATATCAGCATAGCCACTATCATAACTTTACCAAGGAAAATTCTTACAAAGTTTCTTTTTTATTTATTTATTTCATATCAGCATAGCCACTATCATAACTTTACCAAGGAAAATTCTTACAAAGTTTCTTTTTTAGATGAGAGGACATTCCACGTGGGAGTGAAGATTAGAAAGATTTAATATCCACTAAATATTGTATTTTTGAAAGGAATACTTTAATGGGGACTTAGACATAGGAAAATTCTCATAAGATTGAAGAAATAAATTCCAATATTCTTGTAAAATATTTATTGAATTTGTACCGACACGCCTTACTTCTTTGGGCTAGGAAAAAGCATCAGGAAAGATGCTTTGGGTTAAAGGATACCGGGTAGGTGCACTTTTGACAGAAAGAATGAGATGCCCTTTAAATTGGAGCAAACAAAGAAAGTGACAAGTGAGGCACAGACCCTTGCTGGGGCTGATAGTTCTGATCTCCAGATATGGGCTCAGGGTTAAGGGCCTGACACACGACCCATAGGGAAAAGAGACTCTGGCTGGTCAGGTGGGATGAACATTAAAAGTTGTGCCCTAGATGGAGAACTGATGTCAAAGCCAAACATTTGAGCAGGAAGAAAAAAAAAAAAAATACTGGCTCTTCAGTCAAGGGGAATTAAGAGACCAACTGAGCTGAAACAAAAGCCAAACA
>NW_007732006.1:111311-113556 GCF_000696425.1 Galeopterus variegatus
AAAAAAAAAAAAATACTGGCTCTTCAGTCAAGGGGAATTAAGAGACCAACTGAGCTGAAACAAAAGCCAAACAAAACTGAAGAATACAAGAATGTAGAGCAATATGATTCAACAAATGAGAGATTGTTTAGAGTCAATCCAGTGTCTTGGTGGCTTTTTTCCAATCCAGCCCCACATCTGCATGGCAATAGTCAAGGAGTCAACTTAAACCAGAGTTGTCAATCTTCCTTCTCAGTCTCCTTTGTCAGATAATCATTGAGATAACACAAAAGATACCGCTGTCAAATCAGACTCATGAGAATTTTACCAAACTTTACTAAGAATTTCAAGGACACAAGCCATTGTGAAGCATGAACAAAGCATGGCGAGGTGTGGAGGTGTGGGGCATCAGACAGTTCCCCCAGTCCTTCCTGCTGGTTCAGGATGCTCCCTGACCTCAACTAACATATGGAGTTTCTAAGTAATGTACGATGCGACATTAATTACACAAAAGCGAGCTGCTTCAGTCAGGAAACTGGTCTACTTTAAACTCAGTGGGTTATATAGTTTGTACGATATTTTCCAGAGAGTCATGCCCTGTAAATCCATAGATTAGTTTGTTTCCTTTATGGAAGTGACATAGATCAGTTGCAGTGCATCCATATGGCTCTCCCTTTTAGATTTCAATGATACTAAGATCTATGCAGTCTCTCAAGCTAAAAACTTCAGACTCCAAACTTTTTTTTTCCCCCAGACTATTTGGGCAATTTTACTTTCTAAATAGCTCTTCACTCCCTATTTCCTGGCACTGCCAGGCCCTATCAACCATTCTTTCTCGGACTGTTGCAATAGCCTCTAAAACTTGTCTTCTGAGCTCGAACTTTGCTCCCCCTCTAATGCATCCTTGAAACTACTGTCAAAACTAGTATCTTTCCTTCCCCTCCACAATATGTCCCATTTTATAATCTCCTACTTAACTCACTTTAATGGTTTCACACTCTCAAAATTCTAAATTTAAGGCCCTATAATTCTCTAGCCACTTGTAGCAGAACTCAGCATCTTGCACTCTACTTTGGCAATGTCAAACAGCTACTTAAAGCATTTCTGAATTCCCACATAACTTTGATTATTATTCCCCCACGTTATCTGCCTGGCAGGAATACAAGTCTTTCAGAACGCAGAACCGCATTTGGCTGTTGGTTGCTACATGGTTTGCACAATTCTATAATAGCACTAATTGACTGAAAATAAAAAAAAATTAAATGCATTACTTTCTTTTTTGGTCTACTCCATCCTATTCTGAGTTTTAGAGACATAGTCTCTCTGGCAGTCATCTCTGTTGGTTAAATGAATGTGATTCATGGTGTTAAAAATATATTGAAGTTCGGATCCCCATGGTGGCCAGCTGCCAAAATCAAAAAAACCAAAAAGCATGTTGCAATATGTTTAAGAAAAGCTCCAAAGAAAAAAATGAACTTAGTAATATCCCTTTGAGAATTTTATGTTAAACTAAGCATCAAGAAAGCACCTTTTTTAAAAAAAAAAAAAATAGAATTCCTAAAAGTTGTAGAATAAAAACACATTATTTCCTGTAATATGAGGCTAGTGTCAGGTCCTCAGTCAAGAGAAGGTAGCCATGGGAACAATAGTTCCATAACTAATATGATTTTGACTGGCCATGAAATTTTGAAAAAATTATCCAAGATTAAGAGGGGAGGGGATGACATCTGTTAATGAATATTATCTTTCCTTTAACTTAAATGTCGCAAATTTTCAGCCACGTTTGAAATAGCTATCCAAATTGAAAATGGTGCATACGTCAAAATAATATAAAGAACAATTCTTACTAGATTCCTTATTGTTAACAGCACACTATTGAATAAATCAGATTGTAAAATTTTAGAAACTCCATAAAATATACTTGCTTAATTTATAGCATTGGTATTGGAAGAAAGCAATGTTTTAACTAGTTTTTATAGGAGCATAATATGGACATTACATTAAATAGTGTTACGATTTAGTATTTTCTTATTTGAAAGTTTTTATTAAGGAATAAAATCAGTATCTAAAATTGTGAGTATAGGGACAAAGAAACTTGAGATGCACTTCTTGATAAGAAAATGTTGAATCTGTGTTTGTTAACCTTTATGTAATGATACACAATCATGCAAAATGTTTAGGGAAGAAACTGATTTACATTTCTAAGTGTGACAAATCAGATCACATTTGGAACATCCTCCCTGTCTAGAGCAGAAATTTTTATCCA
>NW_007732006.1:113647-119206 GCF_000696425.1 Galeopterus variegatus
TAATGATACACAATCATGCAAAATGTTTAGGGAAGAAACTGATTTACATTTCTAAGTGTGACAAATCAGATCACATTTGGAACATCCTCCCTGTCTAGAGCAGAAATTTTTATCCAGGATACATTGCACTTAGATAACTGTATTGCTATATCCTGTATATCACAGAGACATGGGCTATCAAAGTCTGTAGCATAATCAATTTTATATTTCCTTTGAGAAAAACTTTGGACATGAAATGCTTTCTTTTTTTGGTAGAAGAATACTTGAAAAGGATGTATATTCCAATACATGGTTATATTTCTACAATGTAGAAGTTGTCATACATTTGACTTGAATGAATGCAACATAGCTTGTAAAACGAAAGGGCACAATGTCCTTTGTAATGAGGAACTGTGGCAATATTTGGCTGTGTCTGAATGATTAATGAACATGAAATCAAGAGTACGGAACTGTATTTTAACTTGACATATATTTTTTAAATCTCTGGCTTATTTAAATGTGCTAAAAATTTAACCATGAAAAACTAACACATGCAAAGTAATTCAAAGTTTATAAAGTATTTAATACAATTATTTTTATTTTCTCCTTAAAACTGTATGAGATAGGCACCATTATGATCCCTACTTCAAGAGCCGAGAAAAGAGACCTGTTTAAGTTAAATGGTTTGGTAAATGGCTTAACTGGTAAATAGCATACATGAATTGCAGAAAAGCATTTCACAGATTCTTTTTTTTTTTTTTCTGTCTTTTTTTTTTTTTTCCGTGTCCGGCAACGGATCGCAACCCTAAGTGTCGCCCCCGTACCGGACCGGGACCGGCAACGGGATCGCAACCCTCGGTGCTGCTCCCGCACCTCGCTCAGCCAGTGAGCGGGAACCGGTCTGTATGTGGGATCCGAACCCTCGGCGGGAGCGCTGCCGTGCTTCCCAAGCAGCACACTATAGCAGTGCACCACCGGGCCGGCCGCATTTCACAGATTCTTTGCCATGCACACTTAAGAAACCTGGCTAGCTTCAGATTTGGGTTCTGTTAAATATTTTATTTAAAATTTTTAAGCTTTAGTACTCTCATTCATGAAAGGAAGATAATCAATTATTTACATATTATTAATAGATAATTAAATAAGACCACGCAAGTTAAGATGCTTAGTATACCATCTGATACACAGTAAGTGCTCAATTAATATGAGCTATTATCTCAAAAGATGAAAGTAAAAAATGTAACTATAAAATCAATATGGAACTACATGATTTTTTGTGAAATATAGCTAATGTATTTTTGGAGAATTATAAAAGCATGTCACTGCTGTTTATCTTTAAGGACATTAAAATGGTGTTGTGAAAAAAAATGAGTTAAATTAGAAGTTTAGTATAAGCTATTGCCACTTCTAAATTAAAATGTAAGGATCAAAAAGCAAATATATCAGCCTCTGTCATTCCTTTTTCTCCCTCTTTGATCCAAAATATAGAACATTTTATACATCCTAATTGTTTGAAAAATAAACATCTTATGTATTACTTTTTGTCAGAGACAAAGTACTACCATATGATACTGAAAATGATTTCAATCCAGGAAGTATTTATTCAGTTATTTCAAGCACAAAAATATATGTTAAAGAACCGAATGTCCGCAATGGAACTTCTCCCATCTTTACAAGAAGAGGGATTTTGTCTTTCTTATCTACGGATGTATCCTAAGCATACCAAAGTAACTGATGTTTAATAGGTGCTCAATGATTTTTATTGAACTAAGAAAAATAACTACATGAGCAAAATTTACATATTATATATTTATATATATAATTTTTTTTAATGAACTGGATCCCTTTTTATCATGTTACATAGCATAGAATAAAAGGGGATTAAAAGTTCTAAAAGACAGGATATCGTTTTTAGTGCTGTTTTCTTGTCATCTTTAGCAATAGACTTAAGTTGGTGTTTACATGTAATATTCAAATTCACATTGAAGTATCATAAATCCTTCCCAAGCTTTTCAATTTCATCAATAAGATAGTCAACATCTGTTTGTCTTGTGGCAGGATTAGAAAAGACCATTCGAAAAAAATTTACTTTATCTCCACATGGCTGGTAGTTTATCACGGCTGTGCCTTCTTCTATCATCTGTACTTTAATCTTTAGAGCAATCTGTGTGTAAATCCAAATATTGTTAAAAAGAAATTTTACAAGTAAATACGCTTCTACATTCCAGATGGATACATAACTATTGTTAACTTCAAGTAAACTGTAGGCAATTTAAAACTGTCAAGGATAATTTCCAAGAAGCAGCTAGTACAGAAAAAAGCAGTATGATCTATATCCAAACTGCAGCTCTTGTTACTCCATGACTCACAATTATCAAACTCGTAAAATAATACAAGTGTGCTAGAAGTCATTAAATAAAGCCATGTGACAGTTTGTTATATTTACATGACAATTCAAACAGAAGTAGCTGGGAAAGAAGTCAAATGAAATAGGAATAGAAAAACAGTAGTATGTTTCAGTACTATGACTTGTATTATTTGAATTATTATATATCTTGAGTTGTTCTACAAGGTCACAGTTATATATATAAATATATATATATTTATATATATATATAAATTAACATATATATATGTTAATTAACATGACCCTACTATACCAGCTAATAGTTATTGTCTGTAATATTTTTCAGAATCGGTTCACAGTTTCCCCTTGCCCTCCCTCCAGGAACATGCGCAGGACCCTCAGAGGGATAGCTCTCTGGTTGAGTGAGTTTTGTGTACTTCTAAGAGCCAGCTTGCTCAGTCAGTATAAATGTGCCTCTCACTCTCAGCTGGTGGTACTTACCCTAGTGGAAGATTACACTTACACGTTGAGAAAAAAATTCACTTAATACTTGCCTCAAACCATAAAATATTTACATAGAGAGTACTGTGAAAATCGAGAAGCAGAACAAAACAAAACAAAAGGCTCCATTTTCTCTTACAACTTACAGGCCTAGTAAAATTTACTGATGATATTAAAAAGTTGATGCCCTTAAACACTAACGTTAGATAATTTGCGTCAAACTTATCTGAGGGCACCTCAAATTACCTAAGATAAGTCGTTATAATATTAGTATAATTCAAAAAGTGGTGGTAATATAATTAGGACGCATCCTTAAGATAGACAAAAATCTATAATTAATACATGGATAAATAACATGTAATGGTGGTGATGTTCTTTTTACTTTAATTATTAAGGTCAAGATGAAATGTTTCCATTGTTGTGACATTTATTTGAATTTTTTCAGTGATGTTAGTGGATCTATAATAAAATATCTGTCAGGCTCTTGCTCAGATGACCTTATGGTAAATTTTTCAAATTTGATAACACTCTCTAAGTACCCCTTCTACTGCTCTTTGGAATTGTAACTATTTATTTTCTTGTCTTCTCTCTCACTAAATCTTCTAGCCAACTTGGAGCAGGATTTTTGTCTTATTCATTTTATGTCACTAAATCCTATTGGAACACACAGCAAATATTAACTAATGAATGAATTAACCGAAGTGTAGGAAACAGCTGATTGAATATTTAGCACTCAAACATGTTTTAAATATATAAATGACGAGTGCATCAATTTGTAAAATGACTGATGGGTTGAGATTTCAGTCAACCCCATACAAATATCAAAGCAGTGGCTTGGGACCACATGACTACCATTCATTAATCAACCAAATTAAACAGACACATTATTTAAAAAGCAATATTAAAATTCAAATTAAATCACTACACACACAAAATAAAAAGCACTTACCTTTTGGAGTTCTTGATCTCTTTCAAAACCTTTGGGTATATGTTTAAGTCTTGGTGGGAAATACCAGAAGCAGGCATTGGTGAACTCAGGCTAAATCAAAGATAAAAATGTTACAAGTATCCTGAAATCCCTACCCAATTCTTGAGGGACTTAATTATTTCAAAATTATTTTAATGAATTTAATTTAACTTTTGATATATTTAAAGATTCTTATTGAGGGCCTAATACATGCCAGGCACTAGACACCGAGATAAAAGAAATAGCCACTGTCCTCAGAGAGTGCTCAGTCTGGCATGGGCTCTTGTTTTTCCAATAACCTGACCTGTTATGGTTCTTGATGATTTTCATATATGTGTAGATCATTTTCCCCATACTGTGGCCTATCAATTTCTTCAAATATCTTTATTCATACATCCCATAACCATTACTTGAAGAATTTTAAACAAATAACAATTACACCAGTTTTATATTTGAGAAAAATCACTTGAGTTAAAGTATGGACAACTGATTAGAAGTGAGCAGTATTAAAGGAATGAGAGTACTAAGAAACAGAACGTTACAGTAATTCAGGAGGGTGAAGAGGACTTCACTATGCTAATAGCAGTGGGTATAGATAGAGCGTTTGAATTTTCAAAATCTTCAAGAGATGGAATTGATCAGCATGATGGCCAATGTGAATTCAAGATGAATTCAAGGTCTCTGGCTTGGGTGACTGAATGTCTTTCACATAGGTAAAGGATAGAAGAGAATTTTACTTAAATCAATGATCAAAGCTCATTTCTGAGAAAAAAAAATAGACTGTCAGATGAGTTATAGTATCAAAAACAAAAACAAAAACAAACCCATTTACTTCTAGTTTTCACTTAAAACTGAGGGAGAAGCAAAGATGTAGGATAACAATGTAGTCAGTGGGAGACAATTTAGAAGACAAACAAAACATCTTTGTTTCCTAATATAGCTCTTATTAGTATGACTTAATGCATGCCAGTAGAAGGTTGATTGGGCCTTGAAGAGGAAGATGGATATAATATTAGCAAAAATCTCAAATTTTTCATTAATATCAATTTACTGTCTTAATAACAATTTACCAAAGATTGTCTTATAATTTAAAGCCTAGCTTCTCTTATATCCTCTACTGTCCAGAAACACTATTGCATACTCTAACATATAATAAAAAAGCTAAGAACAGTTACATTGCTCTTTATTCAGTGCCAGAGAAATCAGAAAAACAGTTAAAATGAAAGTTTTAATTGTCCTAAAATTTAAAAATTGAAAGTATTTACAAGCTTAAGTCTTTTAGGCCCTTGGCTTATAAGACATAAAACTTAGATGAAAAATGTTTTAAAACCTAACCGATTCGAACATAGGTAAAATGAAATACTTATAATAAATTTTAAGTATACCTACAAAGTTCTCTTAACGTACGAGATAAGTAATAGATTCATATAAAACATTAAGCAAAAAAAAAAAAAAATTATAGATCCATTAAACTAACTCAAATACAAAAAAAACTAAGAGTCCTTACCTCTGCATCAACCACAAGCTTAAAGTTATCTTTTTTCTTTAAAATCTTATAGAAGTATTTTGCAAGTTCCATATGTCTGTTGATCCGTGCCTCAAAGCCACAGGTTCCCTGTAATTAAAAAAAAATCAAAAGCTCTATTCAATTTAGTTATATTAAATTACATTTTAAAAGGTCCTGAAATTTATTAAATTTGTTTCAATGTACTTATTTAAACAAATAATATGTGATTAATTATTATCTTACTAATGGTAGGACTTA
>NW_007732006.1:119762-121977 GCF_000696425.1 Galeopterus variegatus
AATGTACTTATTTAAACAAATAATATGTGATTAATTATTATCTTACTAATGGTAGGACTTATCTATTATCACAAATTTCAACGTGCTTTTACTCCCTACTATCTGTGGAACCCAAGGCAAGTTTCTTAGCTTTTTTAAGCTTCATTTTCCTAGACCTAAAAATATTTGCTAAATATTTTTGCATGACTTCTTGATCTGTCTTGTATGTGGGGAAATTTCTAGAAATTATGTATGATGGTGTGAGAGGTAGGAGAAATAGTACGAATAGAGCCCTTGGCATACTTGCTGGTATAGTATATTTAAAAGTTAACAATTTTTCAGCCTCTGCTGTATTTCAAGCATGTACTTCAATACTTTACACACTTGATTTCATTTACTCCTATATGAACCCGATAGGGCGGATAAACCAAGGTACAGAAAAATTGACCAGTCTCTGCCTCCATTCATCTCCTTTCCCTTCGAGATTTCAGCCTGCCTCATGGCTCATGACTGGTATTTTCATCTGAGACCTCATCAATGAACCTCAGACGCATATATTGAACCACCTGTTCAAATCTCGACTTAGATGACTAATAAACACCTCAAAATGACACGTCCAAAACTGAACTCCTGATGTTTCTGTATACAACGTGTTCCTGCCATGGTCTTCCCAATCCCAAAAGATGTCAATTCTCTCCTTAAGTTGCTAAGGCTTGAAACATTGCAGGCCTCATCCTTGACCTACCCTTTTCTTGCACTCCACACCTGATACATTGGCAAATTTTATTGGGCTTACCATCAAAATGCAATTAGAATCTGTTGTTTCTAATATTCATGGCCACTATGCCAACCCAATCACACTCTCCTGCATTATTAAAACTGCTTCTTAACTGATCACTTCCCTTCTATACAGGCATCAATTGCCCATGTTGTGAGCATGCCATTCACATTTATTCTAGGCTGGTGTAATGTACAGTCTTTCCAATCCTGTGAGGTTAAGCCTTCTTTGTGATCACGGTTGGCTTCACAGGACTAAAACCTGGGCAGTCACAGAGGGCGCCCACACTCAGAAGGGTTTCATATTAATTTAATGCTCTTCTGTTGCTAACCTGAAATTCTTTAAAATTTTATCTTGGGCTTGTGTTTTGTAAGTAAAGTCAAATGGGACAATGAATATGCATGTGAGCTAAGGAAGTACATGCAATATGCATATCTGCCATTTCTTGCCACCCCATTCACACATAGACACTTGCAACATACCACGAGCATAGAATTCCAGTGGAATCTTAATACATAGGAATGTAGTGACACTCAATGAGTACAAGGTAAGTGTGTTGCATGCACAATAGAGTAAGCGGGGATACAGAGAGCCCAAAGAGACTACATTTTCTGTTTAAACTAGAACTTGCTTACAACAGGGACAGTGACAATGACAGTCATTGACAGTCAATGACAGGGACAAGGCAATGACAGTCTAAGAAACATTAATAATCAAGGAACCTTCTCATACCCCTTTTTACTTATGTTTCTTCCCTATGTTAACCATGCTTACTCCACTCTGGCCATATTGACCTCCCTACTGTGCATTAGGCACAGCAAGCATGCTTCTGTATCAAGGCTTTTAATTGAACTTCTCTCTAGCTACACTTCTCAGGAATACCTCCTCTTAACTTTCTTCAGATTTCTGCTCAAATGTCTGTCATCTTATTAACAATGACCATACTATTTAAAATTATAAATGCCCCTATCTCTCCTTACACTTTTTCAATGCCTTATTTTTTTTCCCTAGAATATAGGGATATATATATTTTATATATATATATTTTATATATATATAAAAGCATATATATATACATGAATCAAAATATGTAAAAAGTTTTGATTACATGAACTTATGATCTGTTAGCTGTCACAAACTCAAACAAATATTGACTTGGAAAAAGCATTGTTAGTCTTTAAAATGCTTAAGAATCGGAATGATGAAAAATAAAAGGAATAATTTCTTGAGATAACCACCTTTTTATTTGATATTATGCCAGATATTTGTCTTTGAGGGCAAACTTGTTCAGGGAGAAACTATAATTAGTTAAAAGCTAAAAAAAAAAAAAATAAACAAATAAATTTTAAAAATAAAGAAAACAAGATACAGCAATCATGATAATTTGCTGATATTTCAAAAGGAGAGAACAGAACTGAGGCCACCAGAGGTTGGGAAGGGGAAGGGGAAGGGGAAGGG
>NW_007732006.1:122923-125134 GCF_000696425.1 Galeopterus variegatus
ATATCAAATCATGTGTTCATATTGTTAAAGCATTTTTAATTTTATTGAAAAATACCTACAAAGCCTGAATGCGAAAGACAATGGCACTTGTAATCTAAACTTTATGGAATTCTGTTAGCTCAGGGCCTTCAAAAAGCCGACACCAAGATGGGATTAATAATGCCAAAGGTTATTAGTGGAAGTACTTGTAAATGCAAGAATTGCACTGGTGGAAGTACCTACTTGTTTTTCACATTCTGAGGTTATTAGACCTGTTGCTGCTGCCCTCCTTTGTGGTGCAGCCATCTGCTATCTACTCCCACTGAAAGGATAACAAAATCTTATCTCCCCAGGAGCCATATATTTTCACACTGGGGTAGAGTGGGATAGAGATCTTTCCCTCTTCCACCAAAAGATTTTTGTGCATTCCAGTCAGAAGATTATCCACTCTTCTTCCCCAGGTCCTACATAAGACATCAGTTTTATAAAGTTGAGGTTCCTCTCCTGTAGTATAGTAGAAGCCCCCTTTGTACATGTACAGTGACATGCCCCAAGGAGGAGATGGGGTATGGAAAATTGGTGCTAAAACATCTTGTAAGTAAATAATTAATTTTCCTCTGATCCAGAAACCTCATGTACACTGTAAGGGTGAAATAAATAAATATGGATATTAAAAATGCATCGGTCAAGTCAATTTTATAAAAGGCTGAAAGGTGGTTCAGGTAACAGCTCTGAAAGCCTGGCTTAATTTAGGCTGAACCTGCATATATGTATCTTTTGAACAGCAGGTCATAGTTCACTAGTGGGTAATAGAACTAATTAAGTGGGACACAACCAGCTTTTATTTCAATAAGATAAAGTATAATAGAAAACATCAGAGAGTTTCATACATTATATAGGTTTTTTCTGAAACATGTTTTATTACATTGTGTGTGTGTCTGCATATGCACACGCATGCACACACCCACGCGTGTGTTATTGGGTTAACATTAAGTATATTTCTAACTGTGGGTTGTGTTAAAAAGTTTAAATGCCTCTCCACTGCATAAAGGAATAGACAGACTATATGATGTTTCAGATAATCATATATATACTTTAAAAAATATTTTCTATAACTGTTGAGCATTTGTAAGTTCAAGGTTGACTCTCATTACAAGTATCCAGGTTTATATACCTTTATTTGAGCTAAGGGAAACTATATGCTTTGACTGGCAGCAAAGCTGTGTGAAAACTGGCAACCTCTTACAAAAGTTGAAGAGGTTCATAAAGATATTTATTTAAATAAAATCTGGACAGGAGGAGATTGAGGGACTTTGGGATTATCAGCATCTGAAAGGTCTACACAAGGTGGCCTGGTTGCAAAAATTTGAGCTTGAAAGATATTTGAAGTAACCTTATCCAAGTTTCCGAATTTGCTATTTAAAAATCTTCAAGAAAAGAACTTATAGAATGCATATCTCTGGTTTGTTTGTTTGTTTTTATTCAAAAAAGCTTTATTGAAGTATAATTGGCAAACAAATAAGCCATACATATATCTTTGAATAATGAAAATTATCAGTGAAAACTTCAAGATGATGTAACTGCCAAATGTAATTCTGGGTAACTGACTATATAGATTTCTATATCAGAACATTGGCTACATACTAGGTTATTTATGGATCGTTTCTATGAAAAGTTTTGCTTCTGATTTTGGAGTAGTAGATTTCTGACAGAAGGAATGACTTCAGATTAAATAACAGGGCTAATAATATATTAAAGACACTGTTAGTTCAAGTCGAAACTTTCAACTGCATGAGACATAATGTCCATTATTCTACAGAGGACTGGAAAGGGGGTGATAGAAATAGCTTTATAAAAGCATGTCAACTATTTAAGTTAAACATTATAAATAAGGGACAAAAGGAGGGAACAGAACATGTCCCACTGTTGTCATATAATCTTTGGAGAAACTTTATCTACTGACCTTGAGTCTAAGTTAGATTGTGCATTCAGGCAATAAATAAGCGTCCATATCTGAGAATCTATATTGACTTTAAGTAGCTTGACCCATTACTGATTCCTATTAGCAAAGGAGAAAAAAGGAAACTTAAAAAGGTGCAAACAAGTTTTTAAGTTCAAAACATATTTTTACTCCTGAAATTTGATAGAGTACATGGTATATCTACATGAAATTTGCCTAATTTTTTTTTATCTCAACTAGAATTTTGACCTAAGAAACTAAGTTTGCAATTA
>NW_007732006.1:126418-136129 GCF_000696425.1 Galeopterus variegatus
TTGGTATTTACTGTCACCTCCCAAGTCTCTGGAAGATTTTGTAGTGTTCCTGAAATAATTTTCCGTTTGAGCTCTCAGTTTTCTCTTAGATAGTGTGTATGAATGAAAACCACCCATGCTTTCATCATGTTGATTTGTTTCTTTTTGACATCTAAAGCTGAAATTTTAATTATGTGCATAAAAGAGGTAACAAGATGACCTACGCTCAGTAATATGAAAAACCATAATTGCATTTCATCTTGATTAAAATTAACTTATAGGTGACAATGATAATTCCTTAGATTTGCATGGTAAAGTATAGCATTATAGTTTTCAAGTTCATGTGCATATATAATTTAAAGCCAACAACATGTATGAAAAGGCAGGTGCAACATAATTCTATAAATGAGGAGTCTGAAGCTGAGAGAATTTAAATGATTTGCTCAGATATTATAATTTTCTTCTGACATTTCTCAAACTTTACCTAATATTAGAGTTGTATGAAGGGTCAAAGATGCCCAAGCTATACTAACTTTAAAGATAACATCATACTTCTATATTCATTAGAACTAACAAGTATTAAATTTTAATATGTGATATATTCATGTGTAGAGACGCAAGCAATTTTACATATGTTGAAAATGTTAATAGAAAAAGGAAGAGATGTGTGAATTGCTTTAAGTATTAAGGAAAGGGTCACTAATTGACTAACCCCAGCCTTAGTAAATCAACACTCAGCCTATTCTGTTTTAATATTGGGCAGGTGAATGCAATTGGGGAAAAGAAATTATGAGAATTGGTGCTACTATAAATTTCTGACAACAAATCTCAACTGGGCCTCCCCAGGATCCAACTAGAGTTCCCTGATCAATCTTCCCATTCTCTGTATAAATTTTCATTCATCCAACTCATCAAACCTCCAATTTCCCTTCACTCCTCACAACCTGCCCATTTCATACACTTGTGCATCTGTCCGGCTCCTGACAACTTTTAGAGGTGCTCGTCTTAGGAACATCTATAAAGTTCATATTTTCTTTTCCATCCCTAAAACTAAAATGTCAAAATCTCAAATAAATAATGAAAGTTTGTAAATTTATTAGTTAAATTTGTTCTTTTTCAAATCAGCTCATTATAGCCCTAAAATTTTAACATTGTCTTGCTTCTTTTCAAATATGTAAATTAATATAAACTTCACCCTCTTTTTTCTATTCCAAAAATGTAGAACAAGTAAAAGATGGAAATCCCTACATTTGCTTTCCACATTAACCATAGCTTAAAAATATCAACATGTCGGCCACACTGAATAGTTTCATCCCCAGTGTCAAAATCAACATTGTAGAGTTTATCTGGCTTGGAAAAGATATCGAGCTTGCATCTGGTTGCATGCTTCTAGAAGACCCTAAAAAAGGAATAACATATCTAACATTTCAATGAGAAACCACAATTATTTATTTCAATTTATCATTTCTACTTTACATGAAAATTTTAAATAGAATTTTGTATATGTTATATAAAATATGTTACCTTTCTGAAAATATTTTACCATATTCAGTTCTTTGGATGGATTTATCTAGAACAGCAGCTGATATAATTGAACTAATACTTGTTTATTTTTCTTTAACTTTTCTTAAAATCCCTTCTGCTCTTTTGCTGCTCTTTTAAAATTCTGTGACTATCATGTAATGAAGTGAATGAAAAGTGAGTACCTAGTCCACTTTAACTAAACAATGCTACGAATCCACACAGTATCAGTTAAATAAACTGCTTTGATGGCCATAATAATTAAAGAATAAAATGATCCATTCATTTAATCCATTGGTTTAATTTTGTGTTTTCTTAGCCATTTCCTCTCATATAAACAATGTTGAAAACCTTCTTCCTCATGGTTGAGGAACTGAGGAAACTCTGCTCCAGACAGTTAAGAAATAATTTCTAGAGGAAAGACATGTTTCCCATCATCAGTTCAAGAAAGGCTTTTTTCAAAGTGTATAGGTTGCTTCAGCATAAGAATGGCTAAAATTTTGTGCACTGACAGGGCATAATTTAAAAATATATCATGTATAACATCATGTACAAGTAAATAACAATATTTATTATGTGTTTGTTGTCTGCTTGCCACGTCACAAATGTTATCCTCACAGAAAACCCGTAGCATAGGTACTATTATAATTTCATTTTGTTTTGTTTTATTTTCATTTCTTTGTTTTTCTCATTTTTATTTGTTTATTTATTATTTTAACTCTTTTTTGTACATATTTATAATCATTTGATCCTCATAGAAAACCCGTAGCATAGGTACTATTATAATTTCATTTTGTTTTGTTTTATTTTCATTTGTTTGTTTTTCTCATTTTTATTTGTTTATTTATTATTTTAACTCTTTTTTGTACATATTTATAGTTTGTTTTGGTTTTTTTTTATTTGTTTGTTGGCAGCTAGCTGGTACAGAGACTGAACCCTGGGCGTAGGTGCTATCAGCACCACACTCTAACCAACTGAGTTAACCAGTAAGCTATTTAATATTGTTTTTACAGATTAAAGATATTAAAGCTTTAACCTATTAAGTAATTTTCAAGGTCATGTATCTATACAGTGATAATTTTGAGAACTGACAAAAGGGCAGTTTTCCTTGAGGTTTGTCGAAATCCAACATTCAAAGAAAAAAACTCATACTTTTTTAGAATAGGCTTAATGAATCTGTGGGGAGGATCACAATGCTTACAATGATTCAATGTAAGAAGTCAATGCTTACAGTGTGGTGGTAAGCATTGAAGAATTTAGGGGAAACAGTATAAAAATGATAATACAGAATGGAAAGTATTGTATGCATGGATAAGTTAGGTGTCCTAGTTACACATATAAATACCTTCTCTGTAGTCTATCTCAAATGCCCCTTTTAATCTTTTGGTAGAGAAGAACTGGAGTCTATTTAAAACATTTTAAAACAGTATATCAATATGAATTTCATCTATTGCTTCTGATGTGATGATTAAACTGCAGTTAGTCATTAATATAACACATATTTATAGCACCTACAATCTGTCACACACGGTGGTAAGACAATGGATTTGTGGTGAGGAAAAGAGTGGGAAAGTTCCGCCTTCATGGAACTTACAATCTGGGTTGCAGGAGGCTGGATGGGTGAGGGCAGGGCTGGACACTAAACAAAATATTGAAGATGTGAATGTCAAATTATATCCATGATAAGTACTATAAAGGAGTTTTCATGGTGCTGTAAGAGAATACTCTGTTCTAAGAGTCAAGGATTTCATCTAGCTTGGAGGTCAAAAAAGGCTTCTGGGTAGAATTCATTTTTGAGTTCAGTAGGAGTTGAACAAGAAAGATGCTGGGGAAGTGGGTGCTGTGGGAGGGAAAGCTGGGTCAGACCATGACAGGCAGAGGGAGAAATATGCACTGAGCTCATAAGGAAGGGAGCTGCACTACACTTTCCTGGAACTAAAAGGAAGTCAATGCATGTGAAGAAAACAAAACAAAACCGAAAGCACAAAAGGGAGTGAAATTGCAAAGAAAGGCATGGACTTTACCTTCAGGCCTGTGGGCCATGTCAAGGATTTTAATCCCCATCCTAGCAACACCAAGAAACAACTTAATGAGTTTAAATTTCTCATTATGAAAGGTCCCGTACTTATTATACTGACATGAGCATCACATATTGCCCACAGGTATTGATATTCAACTCTGTACCTCACAGATATGAACAACCAACTACGTTACAATGAACAAAAAGAGAGGGAGAGAGAAAATAAATGTCCTTCTAGATGAAAGAGATTGATGTGATAAACACTTCTTTTCAAAAACACATAGTATTTTGTTCCCCTTGAGCATTTAAATGAAGGATATTTAAAATCAGTTTTAAATGCTTTTTATGCAAATTATAGCAAAATGCATGTGTATTAATGCTTTTTTAGCATCAGAAAACATATTCATTAAATACTGAACATACTCCATTTGCTCTAGTCATGCAGGCGTGAGTCAAATAGTCTATGTACAACCTTGGAGATTCAGGTGGTTTAAAAGATGAAAATCAAATGTTCCTTTTTTTAAGGTTCCATCAAAATAGGCTTGTTTTTGAGATATGACCTTAAAAACAATAAAAGCCTAGTAGTTTGGGGATTTTACTCTCCCTCCATTGACTATCTTTAGAAAAAGACACACACACACACACACACGTACAAAACAAAAAAGCAACACTTAACTTCTTTGAGAAACTCATGATAAGTTATTTATGTAGATTAAAACATACTACTTCAACATACTCATCATGGTCTAAGATATCAGGAAAGACTGCAGAAAATTTGTATTTGAGCCGTAAATAGAAGTGTATCTGAAATCTGAAAGTTGAATACAGACCTGTTAGCATTTGGAGGGGGAAGGAGGGAAACAGGCAAATGCAAAAGTTTCTCAAAGAAAAATAAGGCTAAGCTATAATTTCTCGGTACTGGACACAACAGTGGAGAGGAAGGATTCACCTGTTAACCTGCAGGCTGGAGCATGAGGCAGCCACCATTTTATGGAATGGATATTGCTTCCATGCTGCCAACTGAGCAGAAGCCAGAGCACAGCTAATATTTCCAGCCAGAGGAGCAGAGAAAGGCATAGGCTCGGAGAGAATAAAGATTCTATCAGAATTAGAAGTGAAGTGGGCGTGAAGTACTCAAAGAGTAAGTAGGGAGTGCTAGTAAAGGCAGTTTACAAAAGGAAGACAGACACTTTAAGTTTATATCTATTCACTTTGGATTGCTTGCAGATAAGAGAGAAAGAAAACACTGTTCCCAAAGGTGAAGTACTCAAAGAGTAAGTAGGGAGTGCTAGTAAAGGCAGTTTACAAAAGGAAGACAGACACTTTAATTTTATATCTATTCACTTTGGATTGCTTGCAGATAAGAGAGAAAGAAAACACTGTTCCCAAAGGTATAAATGATAGCTAGGTAAAATATGTTCACATTTTTGACAATTAAATAGATATAAGAATATTCAAGTTGAATTTCATAATTATATGAATATTACTCCTTGGAGGAGATTATGGGTTTAACTCCTTGTATACCATCATATTTACTATTCAGGGAGACAAAATACACATACATACAAGGAGAAAATAATTGCATATAACCCATAAATTTGTGTCTTTTATGCCAAAAACATATGTAGTTATTCATTGTTAATCACATTTAAAATGAGCCAATTTTCGGCCCTACACTCTGAGATTAAAAATTGGCCAGTGGGCCAAAGCTGATCCCTAGGAGATATGTGTTTGGCCATAGTGTTTTTAAAATTGTTTTAAATTGACAGATAGAATTGAATATATTTATCATGTACAATATAATGTTTTGAATTATATATACATTGTGAAATGACTAAATCTAGCTAATTAACATATGCATTACCTCCCATAGCTATCATTTTTGTAGTGAGAACACTTATTGACTCAGAATTTTTCAAGAATACAAAATATCGTTTAACTATAGTCACCATGTTGCGAAAACCATTTCTTAAACTTATTCCTCCTAACTGAAATTTTGTATTCTTTGACCAACATCTCTCCAAACCCTCCCCCATTTGTCCCAACCCCACTGTCTAGTTCCGTGAGATCAACTTTTTTAGATTCCTAAGTACAGCTAGATAGGAAAAATAAGTCCTATCTATTCACCTTCAACCTAAAAACTTGTAATTAACAATGATTTACTGCATGTTACCAAATGACTAGAAGAGAGGAGATCAAATGTACACATCATGAAGAAATGATTGGGTTTTGAGAGTGGAATAGACAGTTCCCAGCGTCACTCTGTCTCACAGATCAACCAAATTTACAACTATAAACTGTAACACCAGCCAAGCCAGGGATATTGGATCTCAGGGGAAGAGGAGGAGAGACCTATGGAGTGCATGAAGGTGGGAGAAACCACGATGAGAGAAAGAAAAATCTGCTCTAAGTGTTTCGGGCTGTGGCTGCTTTAAGGCTACAACTGCTGAGCACATGGAGCAGGAGCTGGCAGAAGCCATAGCTGTGCCCTTCACATGGAGTTACTTGGAGGCGGAAGGGGAGAAGGCCTTGGCAGCCCCTAGAACAACAAGACCACAAATAGGGTTCCCATGGACCCACACAGGAGCAAGGAGCCAGAACAACTGTAAAAAAACAAACAGCAACAGCAACAGCAACAACATCAACAACAACAACAACAACAACAAAAACTGGCCGGGGGGGGGGAGGAAGATTTAAGAACCTCAACTTTTTTTTTTCTTTTCTTTTTTTTTTTTGAAGCTCTTTCAACGAGAAAATGGAGGGGACATATCTGGGTGGGAGGGGGGAGAGGGAGGAGGGAGGGAGGTTTTGGTGATGGGACACAATAACTAACTACATTGTATATTGACAAAATGAAGTGTTTGGAACGTGGGTGGTGGGAAGACAGGCCCACTGGGAGAAGAATGGGACACAGCAAGGACAGCTGATCTGCCCCCTTATCAGTGCAGGACCACTCAGAGGAGACTGGTCAGGAACGCAGAATTGCATGGGGTGCAGTTTGGTAAAGAAACTCAGGCCCAGATCAGAGATTCTATACAACATAGATCCACTCTGGTGAGCCAGAAGTACCTAGAAGGTCAACCATCAAACCCTGAGCTCCACAAAAAGCCTTCCTTAAGAAAACAGCAGCAAAGCAGCAATTTAGCTCAACCACACAACTCAAGTACTGGTTCCCACAGGAAGTTCCCCCATTTTAGAAGTAAGCAAAGGACAAAAATTTAGTTCCAGCCCAGGCATACCACCAGGACCTTAGGGCCTGCCTGGGAACTGGAGGCTTGGAGCCGGGGATCAGACCCCATTCCCTCATCCAGGCACACCAGGCCAGAACCTCAAGGCTGCCCAGGGACCTGAGGCATGGAGAAAGGGACTGGACCTCCCTCCCACAACCAGGCACACCATGCCAGTGCCTCAGGGATGCCCAGGGACCTGGGGCATGGAGAAAGGTACTGGACCCCCCTCCCACAACCAGGCATACCATGCCAGTGCCTCGGGGCCACCCGGTGACTCGGGGCATGGAGAAGGGGACTGGACCCCCTTCCACAACTAGGCACACTGTGCTAGAGCCTTGGGGCCTGCTCAGGGACCTGGGGTATGGAGAAGGGGACTGGACTCCCTTCCCACAACCAGGCACACTGCGCCAGCACTTCAGGGCCAGCCCAGGGATCTGAGGCATGGAGAAGTGGAACAGACACACCCCACAACCAGGCACACCACCAGCACCAAGGAGCNCAGTTCCCAGCGTCACTCTGTCTCACAGATCAACCAAATTTACAACTATAAAATGTAACACCAGCCAAGCCAGGGATATTGGATCTCAGGGGAAGAGGAGGAGAGACCTATGGAGTGCATGAAGGTGGGAGAAACCACGATGAGAGAAAGAAAAATCTGCTCTAAGTGTTTCGGGCTGTGGCTGCTTTAAGGCTGCAACTGCTGAGCACATGGAGCAGGAGCTGGCAGAAGCCATAGCTGTGCCCTTCACATGGAGTTACTTGGAGGCGGAAGGGGAGAAGAAGGCCTTGGCAGCCCCCAGAACAGCAAGACCACAAATAGGGTTCCCATGGACCCACACAGGAGCAAGGAGCCAGACAACTGTAAAAAGGGAGCCATTCAGAGGCTGGTGAGTCATCACAAGGGACCTGCGCAGGGCCCGTCCCATGTGAAGTGTTTGGAACGTGGGTGGTGGGAAGACAGGCCCACTGGGAGAAGAATGGGACACAGCAAGGACAGCTGATCTGCCCCCTTATCAGTGCAGGACCACTCAGAGGAGACTGGTCAGGAACGCAGAATTGCATGGGGTGCAGTTTGGTAAAGAAACTCAGGCCCAGATCAGAGATTCTATACAACATAGATCCACTCTGGTGAGCCAGAAGTACCTAGAAGGTCAACCATCAAACCCTGAGCTCCACAAAAAGCCTTCCTTAAGAAAACAGCAGCAAAGCAGCAATTTAGCTCAACCACACAACTCAAGTACTGGTTCCCACAGGAAGTTCCCCCATTTTAGAAGTAAGCAAAGGACAAAAATTTAGTTCCAGCCCAGGCATACCACCAGGACCTTAGGGCCTGCCTGGGAACTGGAGGCTTGGAGCCGGGGATCAGACCCCATTCCCTCATCCAGGCACACCAGGCCAGAACCTCAAGGCTGCCCAGGGACCTGAGGCATGGAGAAAGGGACTGGACCTCCCTCCCACAACCAGGCACACCATGCCAGTGCCTCAGGGATGCCCAGGGACCTGAGGCATGGAGAAAGGGACTGGACCTCCCTCCCACAACCAGGCACACCATGCCAGTGCCTCAGGGATGCCCAGGGACCTGAGGCATGGAGAAAGGGACTGGACCTCCCTCCCACAACCAGGCATACCATGCCAGTGCCTCGGGGCCACCCGGTGACTCGGGGCATGGAGAAGGGGACTGGACCCCCTTCCACAACTAGGCACACTGTGCTAGAGCCTTGGGGCCTGCTCAGGGACCTGGGGTATGGAGAAGGGGACTGGACTCCCTTCCCACAACCAGGCACACTGCGCCAGCACTTCAGGGCCAGCCCAGGGATCTGAGGCATGGAGAAGTGGAACAGACACACCCCACAACCAGGCACACCACCAGCACCAAGGAGCATGCCAAAGACATCACCTCCATGTGGGAGGCCCTCCACAGCCACCACACTAACCATTGCTGCCATGAAAGCGGCAAGATGCCACAACCACCACGTAGATGGTCCGCCAATCACTCAAGTGCATTGACACAAGGAGAGTCACCAACAGAGGTAAAGAAAAGAAGAGGATGTCTCTCTCCACAAAGCCTATTTCAGAGTGACAGAAGAAACATCTGCTCTATGAAAATATTGGGGGACCTGAACACATCTTTCACCCTTAGACAGACCATCTAGGCAAAAAATTAACAGAGTAACCATTATTCTTTCAGAAGGAGAGAAGAAATCTAGGGTAAATAGAGGCAGGAGGGGGTAGGGAGAGGGGGATGGGGAGAGATTGGACAAGGGACATAAAGAATAATTATGATTTGTAACAACGTATATGCTAGTAATATTGATTTCATCAACATATCTCAATGTTGACCCCCAAAATACGTATAATCAATTTTGTTTCAATAAATAAAATAAATTTTTTTAAAAAGAGAGAGATAAACCAGAACTAATTTCTAAAAGTGGAACCCCAGGGCTGACCCATGGCTCACTTGGTAGAGTGTGGTGCTGATAACACCAAGGCCGAGGGTTCGGATCCCTATGTAGGGATGGCTGGTTTGCTCACTTGGGAGAGCGCGATGCTGACAACACCAAGTCAAGGGTTAAGATCTGCTTACCAATCATCTTTTAAATAAATAAAAATAAAAGTTGATCCCCAACTAATTTTTTAAGAGACCCTACATTAGACAGAAAGAAGTGGGGGTTTTTTGTTTGTTTGTTTGTTTTTTTCTGGTGAATAAAAAAGATCATAATCCCAATTCAAAAAAAAGAAAGAAATGAATATGCTGATTGCCCCAAATGGATCATCACACATTGTATACATGTATTGAGATATAATTCTGTACCCCATAAATATGTACAAGCAATATGTTTCAATAAAAATTTTAGAAATATTAGGGGCCGGCCCGGTGGCGCACTGTGCTAGTGCGCCGATTGGGAAGCGTGGCGGCGCTCCCGCCGAGGGTTCGGATCCCACATACAGACCGGTTCCCGC
>NW_007732006.1:136889-142833 GCF_000696425.1 Galeopterus variegatus
GAGATCATATGGTATTTGTCCTTCTATGCCTGGCTTATTTTATTTCCTCCAGATACATCCACGTTGTTGCAAATGGCAATTTTCTTTTTTATGGCTGAATAGTATTACATTGTGTATTCATCCTCATTTTCTTGTCCATTCATTCACTGATGAACACTGGTTGATTCCCCAGCTTGGCTACTGTGAATAATGCTGCAATAAACATAGGAGTACAAGTATCTCTTCAACATACCGATTTCATTTTCTTTGGCCATATAACCAGTAGCTAGATTGCTGAATCATAGGTAGTTCTATTTTTTTAAATTTTTCGAGGGAACTTCATACTGTTTTCCATATGGGCTGTACTAATTTTTATTCACACCAACCACATACAAGAGTCCTTTTTCTTCTCCACATCTCACCAAAGCTTGTTATATTTTCTTTATGATAATAGCCATTCTAACAATTGTGAGATGATATCTTATTATAGTTTTAACCTGCACATTCCTGATAATTATTGATGTTGAGCGTTTTTTCATACATCTGTGGCCATGGTATTTTTAATACATGGTGCATGAATAATAAGATTTTCTATAGACTCTGTCACTGTCTATTGTCTCACAATAGATCTTATCAACACATCATTGGGTTACTGCCTGTCCATTGTACTCACTGGATTTTGTGGCACCTGAATTACACAGTGACTGCTACTTAAATATCAGAAGAGGAGGATTGGTTTTGCTCGGTAGGGAAAACAATGCTGCACTATGTGTAATTCAGTGAGGTCATAATTATTTTGATTTTAAATATTCAGAATGAAACTAGTCATTACTAATATGTCCATTATGTCACTACCTAAAAATAGAAATTATTTACTTTTTCCTGGATGAGGATAGCAGAGCATTGAAGAGGGATGCCCATTAATTTGTGTGGATTCCACGTCACAATTGGCCCTAGGTGATAAAACAGCTCCAGTTAGCTCCCACAGTCTAATGGGAGAGAATAGAAGCCAAACAGGTTATTTTGCTTTCACAAGCAATATGCCAGGTCTTACCTTTCCATGCCACTGAGTTGATAGGAATATTTTCTAGATAGTAACTATCCACCTCCCAAAGCTGCCTACAATAAATACAAAGGACATGTATGCTTATATAAATTACTTATTTTTAAATAACAGCAATTACTTTTTCTAGGTTAAATTTACTTCAAAGTTGATGAATACTTAATTGTCGTGCTAGATAATTACAAACTTAGGATAATTATCTGACTTAAAAGAACAATAAATTTTAAAATTTCCTCCTATGAATTCTCATTGTCTATTCATGACACAGTTAAATTTTAGCCTCTATGTAATTCAAGCAGATAATTTCCATATAATTTTCAAGGACAGATTTTAAAAGTTGGCATCAGATTTGGCAATGCTACAGAAAGATTTCAATCTCTCTTATTTTATATAACTTTAAATTTATCCAACTTTGATAAAAGCCAGAGAAACTCTTGCCAAAAGTCACTGTACTAAACTAATAGCGTCAGAAGTTTCAATTTTCTTAATAGGTATTAATTAAGAAATCTATATTAAAGTAATGGGCTAAATTTTCCTTCAATTTCAAAGCAAGTGTGACTGTTTCTTCAAGGTGATTTTCTAAATTTTGGGTTGAATATTGGTAGAGATTTAAACTTTTAAAAATCATTTGATATATTTTTAGCCCTTTCCCTGATGTATTAAGTCCACTTAAAAATAATTTAAGCAAATAAGATTATTCTTTCATCGTATTTATTCATTATAAAAACTAGGTTACAGAGAAATGTCTGACTTGCCTGCAATGCCTATTAAGAATCTTTAAGGATTGTATGTAGGGTCTATTTTTTTAAAGGAAAATTATGAGCCAGACTAAAGGTGGCGACTTAAATCCACATACATACATCCATAGTTGGTGCGTCTCACAAATATTAGCGATGTCATGGAGAGGGTCAAAGGCTCCGTACACCGTGCTTCCAGCTGTGGCACTGACACAGAATGGAGTTTGGCCCTGATGATGACAAAAGCTGAGTCATTCTTACAATCTAGTGAAATCTACAAGAATTATAGTATTGATAATTATTACATTTCTGCACATCGGAAAACTGGATAAGTTTGATTAAGGATATCAAATACCTAATAATTTCAGACATTCTGAGGTACTTAGAGCACTGGAGAAAGTAGTGCAACCATAAAATGAATTAATATACCTCCCTCTGAGTTTTATTTATTATTATTTCTCTCTGAATTTAATAAAATAAAACCATAAACATAATGATGGCCAAAGTCCTTTATAGGAAATACCCTGATAACTTTTCCTTTCATGTTTAACAGAAACAATACTATTAGAGAAATACTGCAATATTTCTCAACTATTCCACTTGAGTTTTATAAGGAATTTCCCACATTTAGGGGTAATTTTATCTTTCTCAGAAATTATCTTAACAATTTTTTTTCCACTAATGAAATTAGGGGAGAAAATAAAGATACATTTGCATGTTAAATATGGAACTGTAGAACATACCTTTCTTTTACTTTGTAATATATTTTTCTCTAACTCAGCTGGAATCATCTTTCCCCTTCAAAATGCAAATACACATTGATTTATTATAAGTGAATAAACATACCAATTCTACCAATTAGAATAATAAATGACAAGCAAGCATTTTTTTAAAATTAGATCTAAAGATATTTTATACGTGTGCAAAAAGATACTAAGTAAATGTTCCGTTTCTTTAAACCATATTGTTTGAATTACAGAATGGTTAGTTTACTACTCAGTCACCTTAAAATCTATACTACTTACTTGTCAGAAGATTCTGATCTTTCTAAGCAAGATACAGTATGATAAACTTTCTTTGTCTCTTTCATTTCTCTCTCTCTCTCTCTCTCGTTCTCTCACCCCTTCTTCTTTCCTTCCTTTCTTTCTTTCCTTTTTCTTATTTCTTTATTTACAGCTATTGAGTGTTAATTCTAAAGTAAAGACCTCTTCACTTAAAGATAGAAAAATCAGGTATGCAAATTTGGGGGTGATGAGGTTGGCATGAATTAAGGTGGCCTCACATTTCTTCACAAAAGTTTCCAAAAGAAAAATAAAAGCCAGTATTTTCCTACTCCATCAAGCTATGAGGCTAAAAGCCAGCATGCCCAGGGATTATTCACTAGAAGCATCTCTATGAAAGTCAAGGCTGAGATAAGGACGCTCAGTAACTTCAACACTGTACTTTTTTATAATGAAAAAAAATCTCATCGATGGATAAATAAACAGATAACAAAATAGGGGAAAAAAACCAACCTAATTGGAGGACATACATTCCTATACCTGGAATACCTAAAGTTGATATTGAAAATAATAAGAATGCTGAGCAAGTTGGGCAGTTACAAAGTAAATTATATTCCTATTTATTAACACTAATTATTGTAAACAAATAATAGAAAAATCCTGTTTATCTTTAATAAAACAAAGATAAGGAAATGGATATTGGGAAAAACTAGCAATTCATGCCACATGTAGCCACTATTGTAGCAATTTTTATCAGCTAAGAAAAGGGAAGCGCAAAAATCTTATGTACCTTACCCCCACATTTCTACATTTGTTAACTAGCAGAAATGAAAATTTTTTTTTGGACCACAATAACAATATAAAGAACGTCTGGAATTAAAACATATTATTCAACATATGAGTGTTATGATGATTTTTATCTAATATTTTATTACTTTTTACTTTACCTGTTGATATTCTAGCTCTAAGATCGTATAAACTTTAAAGATAGGAAAAAAATATTATTCAATTTCTTATAAATTTTCATGGTGACTAATATTCCATTCTTTACACATTTACATGGTGCTTAGTAACACTGAAAAAGCCAAAGAAGAACTAAGTTATCTCTTTCACTGAGGCCATATTTATTAGCTTTTCTTTCTACATTATCTAGGTTCAAACAGAAAGATAAATGTGAAGGTCGAGTAAATAACTAAAGCTGTGAAACATAAAGATATGGTAACTCAATAAACACCCAGAAGACATACTGATATGTGTTTACTTTGTAAGGTTTGACGTTATTTGTTTTCATGCGTCCCTAATCTCTTCGGGGGGAATTTCTTTTCGTCTTTGAGAAATTGTTTTTAACAATACCTTGAAACGGGATATTCTAAATACACAAAGTGCAGAGAAAATAGCTCATGCTCTGTGGGAACATCTGGGCTTTACATTCGTGTGACTCCTCCATCGTTCATTTCACTTTGATTTTCCCACAAGTACTTGTAAGCTTTTTGTTCATCCATACCGAAAGGAGAAATGATCATAAGCAGATAATATAATCGAAGCTGTTTCTCTTTGTGTTTTTTATATCTATAATACTAATACATCTTTCTTTTATTAGCTTGAATTTTCAAGTTGAAGAAAAGAGCCTTATATTGTTTTGTTTTGCTTTTTTGTAAATCACCATTCACATTATTTAAATACATAATTAGAAACAAATATCTACAGCGTGGACACTATTTTACAGAAAGCTTAGAGAGTAAGCCCTACAAAGTACAACTAACAACTGTCTGGGCAGATATGTAACCCCAGACCAAAAAACACATCTTCCAACTTTAATCTCTTTATTTTGCTAAACAGCATAACATACTATTTCTTCCCACCTAGTAATTTCTCAATAGTCCCTAAATAGTCAAGTCAATATTTTAAATTGTTTTCAGGCTATATATGTTTTCTACTTGAAAATAAAATATTAATATTATGCAATACTGATTCTTTAATTTTGACATTAATGGTTTTAATTATCTGGGTTAGCTGAGGCATTTCTAAATAGCTCACCTCACAGAAAGGATTGAATTGCTATTTGTATCTCTACGTTCTCTTGCTGATACATGTAATTTATATTTATTTTCTCAAATATCCCCATGTTTTTTCAAAGTTTACATTGTAAAGAATGATTTTAGGATATGGACTAATAGGGACCAGTGATCCTAAATTGAATCACCCAGGTTTTAGTGTAACCTGGACTGAACCAGGTCTAGAACATCTGTGCTAATTAACTGGTGGCAGCCTTGGAAAATCAAGGCTAACCTTCAAGTGATCCCAGTCATGTAAACCAAGAAGATAGCTAAATAGTATCTAGTTCACTACAAGTAATTATTATGAGGAGACAACTCAATCCAGTACTCTGAATGAAACATATATGGAATGGTTGGAAATTAAAACAATCTCCTTTTTTTTTTTTTTTGGTATTTTAGAAACTAAGGGGTAGCAGGATGTATCAGCCATATATGTCTATTTTTAATCAGTCCCTCTCAGCCTACCCAAATCACCGAAGCTTAAAGATACTATGCAAACTGCAAACAAGAAATGAAAAAAAAATAATAATTTAATGACCATTAGTTAAATGGAAAAATTATTGCAGAAGTAATCATGGAAATACTATATAAAAAAGACTTCAATAAATTCTTAACACTTCAATAATAAATATAATAATAAGTTATTAATATTCTAATAATTAAAATCGTAAGATATTTTGCTCATTAGATGGGCCAAAAAAGGAAGCAAAATATTACAGAAAGTTGATAGTGTGTTTTAAAAAGCAACTCTTACCATCTTCATGTAAGAGTAAATTTGTACAGTGAATTCCTTTTTATAGGGTAATTTCTTTCTTTTTTTTTCCTTTTTGTCTTTTTTACTGACCGGTAATGGGATCGCAACCCTCGGGGTTGCGCCCATACCGGGGACCAGCAACGGGCTCGCAACCCTCGGTGTTGCGCCCGCACCGCGCTCAGCCAGTGAGCGGGAACCGGTCTCCACATGGGATCCGAACCCTCGGCAGGAGCGCCGCCGTGCTCCCAAGCGGCACACTCTCCAATGTGCCACCGGGCCGGCCCCTAATTTTTTATTTTAAATTAAAATTCTTCTTTCATCCTGTAATTCTGCTTTGGCAGATCTAAATTAAA